>NW_021144877.1:107971-194279 GCF_900634775.1 Gouania willdenowi | reverse complement strand
ACCTATATTACTGTAATATTAACACCATAGAAAGTCTCTAACCTTTGAACCCTGTGGTCCTCGTTCATACTTGAACAGTTTGTGCATCATCAACGACCAGCTCTTCATCAGAATGGCTACAACGGAGCAGATCAGCAGAGCTTTTGTGCCCCGCCCCCTTCCTCCAGCCCAGTGCCCACCCTCACTGCCCCACAGCAGGAGATGCTCAGCACCTTCTCCCTGAAGTCAGACATGAACCTGGAATGGTCCCTGAAGTAGGTGTCCTCTCCTAATGACGTCTACCAGACTAGGATGAATGTCACAGCTCACTGGTAAACACTGTCTGTGTGTTGCAGGTGTTTGCAGGACAACAAGTGGGACTTGAACAAAGCAGCACATATCTTCACTCAGTTAAAGGTGACACGACTCTAAACAATCTACGTCATGGTTTAAATGTGCTGATGTCTAAAGTAGCAACTGTTTCTGTTTCAGACGGTGGGAAGATCCCAGACGTGTCGTTCCTAAAGTAAAAACGTCTTTGTATTTTTGTATTAAATCAAGTCAAAGTGAAGCGTTTGATCAGATATTTGACCTGAATTCTGTTGGTAGTGAGTGTTTTTGATAGATTACGATGGAGCATTGTAGTCAGTAAAAAAAAAAAAAAATCAGTTTTCCAAATAATTTTTTTTCCCGAATTATTGTTGTTTTTTAATTCTTTTTCCGATTTTAAAAAATTGAAATCCGTTTTTTCCGAATTAATTTTTTAAAAAACCGTTTTTTCCGAATATTTCACTAAAATCAGAGTTAATAACTTTTAAATATAATTTATTTTCAAAAGGAAGAAACAAAAACATTATGGTTCAATGTCTGCTTAAATAATTTATTTCTCTTTTTTAATAAACATTTTTTTCAAAAAAAGTAAAGCAACTGTGGATTTAATGTGATCTACAGTGACTTTACTTTCACTGCTCATTAAAATATTTATTAATTAGATTTTTTTTCTATAGTTTCAGAGAACAAACCATCATAATTTAATCATAAATTAATTTATAATCAACAAATTTCTTCTGAAATCCATTAAATCATCCACAGACCAAATCCTTCAGGCTGTAACTACTTTATTCACTCTTAAATCACCATTAAACACATTTATTCTGACTGGTTTGTCATAAAGTTTATAAAAAGTGGTTGTGACGTCAGCGCAAAGTTGAGTGGTTGCCAGGTTGACTATTTTCCTGCTGATTGTGAGATTATAAAATAACTAACTTAGTGATCAAACAGTTTAACGTTGATTAAAGGTGATATTTATGTTTATTTGGATGATGAACGGATGGTTTTTGGGGCATTTCTGTGGATATTCAACATATTTCATGCGGGGAATCGTCGGTTGTATCTGGCAACCAGCTAGAGTCAGGAACAAAGCAGTGAAATGGAGGACGGACAGAGCTGGATGATGACTACCGTTAAACTAGAAGAGAAGAAGAAATATTATGGAGGGAAGTGAAGCTGAGTGAGACGGACAGTGTGATGATGATGATGATGATGATGATGAAGGCTGTCTACGTCATCACGACCCCCTTGTGTAAGGAATGTTTGCTCCAACTAGGAGAAAGCGGAGAGAAGAAACGGAGGCGTGTCCATCCAACCCAAGTATATAAAGCAGCGCACCCAGCGGCAAACCTGTTTTTCAAAATAAAGTTAAAATATCTGTCAATAAAAATAAAATGTAAATAATTCCTCAGTTCAACCAACATCACTGATTTATTTAAACGGTGTTATTTACTATTTATCACAAAGTCAGCATAGTACTATTTTATTTTGAAAAGGTTTGTAGATAAAGAAAAAGGCTTGAAAATTCTCTTTATTTATATAACTGGTAAACACTGGATAATCTACGTCCGCTATTCTCAACTCGTGGGTCCGGAGCTCAAAGTGGGTCTTGAACCTGTACTGGTTGGGTCGCAGACAGCTAGTCAAAAATAAATAAATACCTAATGTCTCTCATGTTGACTTGTCTCTTAATTTGAAAGAAACATTTTTTGACAGACATTCTGTGAAATGTATGTTGCACATGATATAGATTTATATTTAAAAATGTTCTATATATATGTGTGTTTTCAGCTGCTATTTTTGAAAAACTAACTGACTGTGGTAATATGTGGGTCCCAGGGTGAGACCAGTTCAGAACCCCTGATCCAGGGTTGGGCTCAATTACATTTTTCAGTTACAATTACGTTTTCAATTACAATTAATTTACAATTACAGTGACCAACATTTTTTGTGATATTAAATATATTTGAATAATTGTTAATTACAGATGTGTAGAACTGTACATAGAACTGTAACATGGTTCCCCAGTTTTGCGTTCAATTGTAATTGACAATTTTTGTAGAATTTTCATGACAATTACAATGTCAATTATCTGAACACAATTACAATTTGATTAGAAATACAACAGCAACAGATTTTTTAATATTACAATTACCATTATATTTATGCCATAATCGTAATACTTGCGTTATATTATTGTAATTTTACTTGCAAATTTGAGGCTAATTCTGAATAAAGTAAGTAAATAATATTTGCATTATTTATTTACAATTTGGTGTTATTTAGTTGTCATATTTTTAGAGTAATTTTTGTTGTAACTTTATGTATTGTGTTTAGATATTGTGTATTTGTGTTGTCTTTCATGCTTTTTTGAAGTTATTTTTTTTGTCCTATGTTTTTGTTGTTTTATGTCTTTTCTCATAATTGTATGCATTTTGTTTTCCTTTTTGTGCGTTGTGATGTCATTGTGTTTATTAGTGGATGTTTCCTGATGGTTTAACAAAAGGTCAGAAAGTAAAAGTATCTCCTGCGTCTGATTGTAATTGTTATATTTTTTTAAAACAGTAATTCATCAGTTGTCATGGTGATAAAAAATACAATGCTGTGGAAAAGTTCATCTAAATGGATCAATTCATTATCTAATTGTAATCCGTATGATTGTAATGAAGAGTTTTAATTCCTTAAACTAGGATTTAAGTTTTTTTTCATCATTTTAAAATGACTTTATTTTATTTTACTTTATTATTTGTGTGTCTGTCCAGTCTGTATGTGTTTGTAACACCACGGCCCAACTTGAAGGACCAGAGAGGAAGACAGAGGACGCTGAGAACAACTCTGTGCTTGGTTGAGAGTTTATTTTAACTGTCCATTGGTTCAGCAGGTCAAACAGGTTGTTAACCTGGACAAAGGAAGAAGAGGGAAAGTTACAATCAAAGCATAATTAACAATTTTCTCATGCTGGGCTTTTATCTCTACATTGAAATTAAATAATCTAAATTTACTGTTATTTTTAGTTAATTTGATCCATTTTCCTGATTTAAACTAAATGCTTTTGTAATATTAAACAGTATGCTCAAATTATACTCACCTAATAAACCAATACACAACTAAAAATCAAACCTAAAATGTACTTAATTTATAAATAGTTATTATAAATCCTTAGTTTGAAATTTATTTAAACTTGGAAACACTTGTTTTCTCAATTGCATTGCATTTATTTATTTAATGTATTTACTTACTTATTCATTGTTAATTTATTAATTAAATTATAAACACATTTTACTAAGTGTTAAGTATTAATATCAATCACTTTAAACCAACTATAATAATTTTCAACTTATGACATCACCTGGAACTTTTTCTTTATCTTTAACTAAAGACTTACTTTTGATCATTTTACTTTAGTTATTTAACCACATAGTCCTTTTATTAACTTAAACACTACTCAAATCAAATATTCTACTAAGAAAGGATGACGTCTCACTGATCAGACCATTCCATCTGATGCACAGTTAGTGCATTGTGCACGCGCACCTGTCCAACACGCGCTGACCTGTCTGTCAAAGTCACGCCTACCCAGAGTATTTTATCCTTAACGTACATTACCCAATGATTAACATACCGTCTCTGCTCCTCTCTCATACACTGCACTCTAATGTCAGCTGGATGGCTCTGCTCACGCTGTGCGCCCTGCTGCTCTGAGGTGATGTCCTCTGCTCATTACGCAGCTGATCCAACCCCACCTGATGGTGCTCCGCCCCTTTAAGGCCCTGCCCCACACAACTAGACAGCCCAGCAAAAGAAAATGTTTTTCTTTAAAAGAAAGAAAATAAGGAAGTCAAAAGCACTGTGCTGATCAGCTGTCTCCAGTGTTCACAGACATTTTTAACACCTCACTGGAGACATGCACCGTACCAGCCTGTTTTAAGGCCTCCACCATCGTTCCTGTCCCTAAAAAGCTGAGGATCACAGGACTTAATGACTACAGACCCATCGCTCTGACATCTGTGGTCATGAAGTCCTTTGAACGCCTCATGCTCTCCCACATCAAGGACATCACCGACCCCCACCTGGACCCCCTGCAGTTTGCCTATAGATCCAACAGGTCAGTAGACGATGCTGTAAAACCTGGCTCTCCACTTCATCCTCCAGCACCTGGACTCCCCAGGCTCCTACGCCAGGATCCTGTTTGTGGACTTCAGCTCTGCTCTTAATACAATAATCCCAGCTCTCCTTCAGGACAAGCTTTCCCAGCTGAACGTGCCAGACTCCACCTGCAGGTGGATCACAGACTTCCTGTCTGACAGGAAGCAGCACGTGAAGCTGGGAAAAACCATCTCTGCTCCCCGGACCATCAGCACTGGATCTCCTCAGGGCTGTGTTCTTTCTCCTCTGCTCTTCTCCCTGTACACCAACAGCTGCACCTCCTCTCACCAGTCGGTCAAACTCCTGAAGTTTGCAGACGACACGACCATCATCGGTCTCATCGCTGATGGAGACGAGTCCGACTACAGGTGGGAGACAGACCGGCTGGTGTCCTGGTGCAGCCAGAACAACCTGGAGCTCAATGCTTTAAAGACAGTGGAGATGATAGCAGACTTCAGGAAGAACCCAGCCCCCCTCACCCCCCTCACCCTGGGAGACTCTACAGTGAGCTCTGTAGAGTACTTCTGCTTCCTGGGGACCATCATCACTCAGGACCTCAAGTGGGAGCTGAACATCAGCTCCCTTATCAAAAAAGCTCAGCAGAGGATGTACTTTTTTGCGGCAGCTGAAGAAGTTCAGTCTGCCAACAAAGATGATGGTGAACTTCTACAGCTCCATCATCCAGTCCATCCTCTGCTCCTCCATCACCATCTGGTACGCTGCAGCTACGGCCAAGGACAAGGCCAGACTGCAGCGTATCATCCACTCTGCAGAGAAGGTCATCGGCTGCAATCTGCCCTCCCTCCAGGACCTGTACGCCTCCAGGATTTTGAGGCGTGCAGGAAAGATTGTGGCCGACCCCTCCCACCCCGGTCATAAACTGTTTCAATCTCTCCCTTCTGGTAGGAGGTTTCGGTCCATCAGGACCAGAACCTCCAGACACAAAAACAGCTTCTTTCCCTCTGCCACCATCCACATGAACACACCCCAAGTCACCCACTGAACCCCCCCCCCCCCCACCCGATCACCACCTCCACCAGCTTGATATCTGCTGCACTGTATATATATATTTATATTTATATTTATCCTATTTATCCTTTATTCTCTATCTATCCTTTATTTATCCCTCATCCTTTATATTTATCATTATTATTATTATTATTGTTGCTGGGTTGTTCTTTGTTGTTTTTGTTTTTATTTCTTTTATTTCTTTTTGTAGCTTGTTTTGTGCACCAACCACCAAGTCAAATTCCTTGTACTGTCCTCAAAACTGTACATGGCAAATAAAACATTTCTGATTCTGATTCTGATTCTGATTCTGATTTTTAATTATTTTTTGGATGGTTTGGACTTCACAGTGCCTTTGTCATGTTTTAATGCCTTATTACAATGTGAATCATTTTTAATGCCATGTTGAAATTTCCAACTACCTTTATTGCACCAATATAATAATTACTATTCTGTAAAATCATATTTTTAATTACACAAACAGTTTGTTCTTTATGGTAAATACTGTCCAGGTCAGCCATGGTTTTTTTTTTTTTTTTTTTTGACCTGCTGCACCTGGATCAGAAATGACAGTTTCCGAGGTTCATTGAACGCAGCATAACACACGTCATGACGTAACGTCTTGAAGAACGCAAACGGCCACGAGCTGTGACGTGTGAGCACATGAAAGACAAGATGACAGTCTGCTCAGAAGACTTCCTTTAGTAGAGATTCAGAACCTGGAGTTTCTATCTGTAAATGTCACCGTACATTTTGACCAGCAGATGTCCCCAGTGAGCGTTGTGTGTCACAGTGAGTTTTTACCGTGTTCTGGTCGTGTAGCATCATTTAAAAGTGTCTTTATGTCTTGTCTTGTGCAGTAGTTGATGCTAGTTTATCTTTATTGAACTGAAAGCAGTGTTTACCGTGTAAAACATATATTTCCCTATTTTTGTAGCCATTAGTGTGCATTATAAATGTATCAAACACTACGCCACGCTTTTAGAAGGACATTGTTGTCTTTATTATAGTTATTAATGAGTTATTTTTGAACACAAGCACCTCTTTTTGTGTCAGTGTACACATTTAGTCATTAAATGCAGCTTTGTAGAACAGCTCAATGTTTGACAGGTAGTCATGGTAACTCAGGCTGAGATGAAAGCGGTGCAGAATCTAGACTACAGTAGTAATAACAGCACTAAACGACTAAAGTAGCTTTAATATCCTTAAAACACCCCGTAAAGATTGACCAGTAGATGTCCTCAGTGAACAAGGTTTGTGACCAAAATGAATTTCTTGTCATTTTCTACGTTTTAACGACTCATTCAGTGATATTCCTGCAACAAGTGAGTAAATACTGCTTGTTTTCATTTATGGTGAATTTAGTTACTCATACCCCTAATTATTCACTGCATGTTTTGTAATATTTTAAATGTATTTACTTAATGTGTTATATACTTAAATCAAGTAGGTAAATAATGCTTGTTTTTAGTTATTTTAATATTGTAAATTTACTTGCAGTTTCAAAAATATTCCTAAATGAAGTTAGTAAATAGTGCTTGTGTTGAAATAATGCAATTTTTTTTTGCAAATTCTGTAAAATTCCTGAATGAAGTAAATAATACTTGTGTTGTAATATTGAAATTTTACTAGCAAATTCAGGGATATTTCTGAATAACATAAGTAAATAATATTTGTGTTGTATTATTGTAATTTTAGTTGCAAATTTAAGGATATTCTTGATTGATGTAAGTAAATAATATTTGCGTTGTAATATTTTAAATTTAGTTGCAAAGTCAGTGATATTCCTCAATATAGTATGCAAATAATATTTGTGTATTTTTGTCCTATGTTTTTGTTGTTTTATGCTTGTTTTAATTCATGGTAAATTTAGTTACTCATACCCCAAATTATTCACTGCAAGTTTTGTAATATTTTACATGTACTTACTTGTTGTGTTATATACTTAAATCAAATAGTTAAATAATGCTTGTTTTTAGTTGTTTTAATAACGTAAATTTACTTGCAAAGTCAGTGATATTTCTGAATAACGTAAGTAAATAAAACTTGTGTTGTAATATCGTAATTTTACTTGCACATTTAAGGATATTTCTGAATAACTTAAGTAAATATTATTTGCGTTGTAATATTTAAAATTTACTTGCAAAGTCAAGGATATTCCTGAATAAAGTAAGTAAATATTATTTGCATTGTATTATTGTAATTTTACTTGCAAATTTTAGAATATTCTTGATTGATGTAAGTAAATAATATTTGCGTTGTAATATTTTAAATTTATTTGTAAATTCAGTGATATTCATTAATATAGTATGCAAATAATATTTGTGTATTTTTGTCGTTACTTTATTTAAATATTATATTTAGCATGTTTTTAATGACATTTTGCCACAATTTTGTGTCATTTAATGTTGTCATATTTTTAGTCATTTTAGTTTTTCTTTGTTGTCCTATATTTTGTTGTTTTGTTTTGATATTGTGTATTTGTGTTGTCTTTCATGCATTTTCAAAGGCATTTTTTGTGTTTTTTTTTTGTCCTATGTTTAATGTTGTTTTAATTTATGGTGAATTTAGTTACTCATACCCCTAATTATTCACTGCATGTTTTGTAATATTTTAAATTTACTTGCAAATTTAAGGATATTTCTGAATAAATGTAGTAAATAATATTTGCGTTGTATTATAGTAAATTTACATGCAAATTTAAGAATATTTTTGAATAACGCAAGTAAATAATATTTGCATTGTATTATTGTAACTTTATTTGAAAAATCAGTGATATTTCTGAATGACGTAAGTAAAAAATAATTGCGTTGTAATATTTTAAATTTACTTGCAAATTTAATGATATTTCTGCATAAAGTAAGTAAATAATATTTGCGTTGTAATATTTTAATTTTACTTAGAAATTTAAGGATATTTCTGAATAAATTTAGTAAATAATATTTGCGTTGTATTTTAGTTATTTTACAAGCAAATTTAAGGATATTCTTGATTGATGTAAGTAAATTATATCTGCGTTGTAATATTTTAAATTTACTTGCAAATTTAGTGATATTCCTCAATATAGTATGCAAATAATATTTGTCTATTTTTTGTCGTTATTTTAATATTAATTTAAAAAAAGCATCAAACTTTGCATGTTTTTAATGATATTTAGCCACAATTTTGTGTTATTTAGTTGTCATATTTTTAGTCATTTTCGTTTTTTTTGTTGTCCTATATTTTGTTGTAATTTTATGCATTTTGTTTTGATATTGTGTATTTGTGTCGTCTTTCGTGCGTTTTGTGTTTTTTTGTCCTATGTTTTTGTTGTTTTATGCTTGTTTTAATTCATGGTGAATTTAGTTACTCATACCCCTAATTATTCACTGCATGTTTTGTAATGAATGTGAAATTCTATTCATCGGTCTCTGTGTTCCTTTGTTAGATTCTATTCATCGGACTTTGTTCCTTTGTTAGATTCTATTCATCGGACTTTGTTCCTTTGTTAGATTCTATTCATCGCGCTTTGTTCCTTTGTTAGATTCTATTCATGGCGCTTTGTTCCTTTGTTAGACTCTATTTATCGATATTTGTTTCTTTTGTGAAATTCTATTTATCGGTCTTTAATCACTTGTAAGATTCTATTTATTGTGCTTTGTTCCTTTGTTAGATTCTATTTATCAGATTCTATTTATCAGATTATTGGACTCTGTTCGTTTGTGAGATTATATTTATCGGTCTTTGATCTTTTGTTAGATTCTATTTATCGGACTCTGTTCTTTTATTAGATTCTATTTATAGTGCTTTTTTACTGTGTTAGATTCTAATTATCAGACTATGTTCCTTTGTTAGATTCTATTTATCGTCTGTGTTCCTTTGTTTGATTTTTTTTATCAGGCTTTGATCCTTTGTAAAATTCTATTTATCGGTCTTTGATCCTTTGTTAGATTCTATTTATTGTGCTTTGTTCCTTTGTTAGAATCTATTTATCGATCTTTTTTCCTTTTTTAGATTCTATTTATCGGGCTTTGTTCCTTAAGGAACAAAGTAAAATAGATTCAACAAAGTAACAAAGACAGATAAATAAAATCTAACAAAGGAACAACTAGACTGATTAATAGAATCTAACAAAGGAACAAAGCACAATAAATAGAATCTAAAAAAGGAACAAAGAATGAAAAATAGAATCTAACAAGAGAACAAAGCTTAATAAATAGAATCTCACAAATGATTAAAGACCGATAAATAGAATCTCACAAAGGAACAAAGACGACAAAGGAACAAAGTATGATAAATAGAATCTAACAAAGGAACAAAGACAGAAAAATAGAATCTAACAAGAGAACAAAGCTCAATAAATAAAATTTTACAAATGATCAAAGACCGATGAATAGAATCTAACAAAAGAACAAAGTAAGATAAATAAAATCTTACAAAAGAACAAAGCACGATAAATAGAATCAGAAAAAGGAACAGAGTCTGATAAATAGATTCTAACACAGGAACAAGGCACGATGAACAGAATCTAACAAAGGAACAAAGCACAATAAATAGAATCTTACAAATGATCAAAACACGATAAATAGAATCAAACAAAGGAACAAAGACCAATAAATAGATTCTAGCAAAGTAACAAAGACAGATAAATAGAATCTGACAAAGGAACAACGCACGATAAATAGAATCTAACAAAGGAACAAAGCACAATAAATAGAATCTTACAAATGATCAAAGACCAATAAATAGATTCTAACAAAGAAGCAAAGCACGATAAATAGATTCTACACTGTAAAATTCAATAAGTTGACTTTACTTAAAAAAATATGCAAACTTGCTGCCTTAAAAAAACTAATTTTTGTTGATTTGATTAACTTATTTATTGTCAGTTAATACTCAAATGAACCTAAATAATTGAATTATCATAACTTAGTAATTTTGAGTTAACAGTACTCAATTTAACTTGAATAATTGGATTGTAATAACTTGTTTATTTTGAGTTTACAGCACTCAAATTAACTTAAATAAATTAGATTAAAGTAACTTATTTATTGTGGGCTTTCAGTACTCAAGTGATAGCTTAGTTCTTTTAAGTTTTTCTCCATCACATTCAGCTGTTGAAATAAAACAATTCTATAATAGAATGAGAATAGAGCAGGATATAAAAACTCAAGAACAATGAATGGAATAACAGTTGGGTTTAAAATTTATTTTCAACAATGCATTTAACAAGACACATGGCACTAAACTGTTCTTTATGCTCGTTATGAAGGCAAAAATCACCAAATGTACTACATCATTTGAATTAAACATTAGCTTCAAACAATTGAACTAAAATCTTTTAGTTACCTTGTAACATGCTGTAGCTTTGGACAAAAAAAGAAAAAAAAGTTCTCTATGCAGAATATAAAATAATCATGTTGATGAAACAGTTAAAAGAAACATTATTTTCAGAGCAAATCTCAGAGAATCTTTATAAAATAATATTTCTTACTTCAGTAAGTTAGGTTTATGTTTGGTGCCTGTACTTTTAAGTAATAATCTGAAACCCAATGACAAAAGCACATTAACAAAAATAAATTCCTGTTTGTCCGCTCTTCAAAATAAAAACAAATCAAGACTGAAACCACAATTAACACTGGTTTCATCTTTTGGGCAACATTGATCAAACAAATAACACTTTTTCAAACAATACAAATATATTTGAAATTCAAATTTAACTTCAACATTATACCTAGAACATAACTTTAAACTTTAAACACAGAAAGTTAGAACTTTTTAATAGAAATAAGAACAATATTCTTACTAACAGTAAGTTGTGACACTGTATGAACTGGTCTACATCAGTAGTTTATTTTTCAAACCTAGCAATTTTGGGGGGAGGGCTTTGCTTCCCAATCCAAGCATGACGGCTTGAATGAACGTGAACGTGTTTGCCATGCATTTTGGGTAATCTAAGTGAAGGGCATATATAAGCCCAAAGATGAGGCAGACTGCCTGGGGAAAGTCCCTAATATTGTCCATGACAGTACCTCCCTCAATGATGATGGCATTGGAAATGGGTTGGAAGTGCACTGCATTTAGAAGATGTTGCTGAGGATCTTCACTGACAACTGTCACTGAGGCGAGGACCTCTTCTTTAGTTGTATCCTGCAAAAGAAGCACACACACATGTTTTCAATCTGGCCTTCTTTTAGGGTAAAAATCCCCTGGTGCAAATAATTGACATTGTATTTTAATTCTGTAGACTGGCTTGTACCCCCTTGTGGCGCAATTTGAAACCTATTTTGAAATATGTTTTAAATAATGTAGCATCATCTATTGAATGCAACATTACACAACAACTAAGTGCTACCATGTTTAATTATAAGATTACAATTTCTCTTTGCTGACACATTCATTAAAAGCAATGTACAACACAAGGTGTGTCCAGTAGTAAAAGCAAACTTTAAAATAAAATAGGCTATATTTCCAAAATACACAGGAAAATCATTTTTTTCTAATTCAGTTACTTTTCCAGGAATTTCATGATGGTGGGTCCACAGTTAATTACATTTGTACTACAAACCAGTTTACTCGGGATTCTGATCAGTTTTGAGTGGAATCATAATCAACCTGATTCTGATCAACTGAAAATAATTATATTTTAAATAAAATGTGATTTGACAATACATTCAGATCAATATGTTTCATTCTTTCAATATGTTACTTACATAGCAAGTCTTGTACACTTCACTGGAGTCATCACCAAGTAGAATAGGAAGGCCTTTGAGGACAACAGAACCAAGTGCTGTCACATCTGGTGACTAAAAATACACAGAACAGACAAATTAAGAACTTCTAGCATTTTGAGGATGTGGGGGGAATACAGTGTGTTGATATACTGTTCTGTATTTACTCAGTGCATGCTTATCTTAGAGATAGGGCTTTAATTTTACTAGTATAATTGTTCATATATAAACATCCCACTTTCCCTGTAAACATTTTGTGTTAATACAAAATCAACATTTTAATTAAATGTAAAATGAAATGCCCCAGTGCAAGCATTAAGCAGAAAAAGCACTCACTTGAAATGGGCAAACAACCATATGGTGGTACTTTTTTGTTACTAAGAATGACATAAAATCCTGTTGGATGAGTAGTCCCCAACTGGTATAGGTAGTGAAAAATGATTTTAAAGAGCACATTTAAACTGTTGAAGTGATTAAGTCAGTGTACTCATGGATACATATCATTGGTCACATGTCTTGCTTGCTCTCCACAGCAGCATGTAGACAGCGTGACTTGTATGTGACAGAGGCCTACGGTGCATTGCCGCCACCCATTATAATGGAGTGTAATTTACTCAAAATCTGAAAAAGCACAACAGGACTCTTACCATCCAGTTTATGTGGCACATCAAGTCGGTCAGTTTTTGTCCTGACATTCCTTTTTTGGATCTGAAAAGTTCAATGAAGTGTGGGGTATGTTGGTCTAGTGCTTTGTAAAAGTCTCCTTCAAGATTCTTACTTGTGATGCGATTAAACTCAGCAACAACCTGAAAAATGGATAGGGGAGGGAGGGAGAGGGATAGCAACATTAAGCTTGCCATCAATCAATTTATATTGTAGCAAATCTAAGAACTTAACATATGAAACTATGGTGAATAATACATAACTACTTATAATATTACACAAATAACGTTACTTCACATAATGCTAATAAAATCATTTTACTAATTTGTATAGTGCAAGAGTTATTTTTTCATGAAGATAATGTCTGTTAATATTCCAAAGTATTAACATTTCTGACCTCACATCTTGACATGTTCAGACTGACATTTGATCTCCTGGAAACTTTATGGGGGAAGGCAGGCCTAAATGAAGTAGCTTACCTGTGTTAAGGTGGAAAAAGAGGAAGGTTACCTCGTTTTGGCTGTATGACACCCTCTGCGTTGGGAAGTGATGAAAACCAGACTGAAGAGTTGGTGAATTAATAAAAATGATTTTATTCTAAACTAAATAAAAGAATACAAAGTGGAAACAAAAATGGTGACCCCCTGGCCAGGCGATCCAAAGACAGAGTGACGAGACACAATATTAAAGCACGTATATCTCCCCTTAGTTCCCCTCCTCCCTCCTCCCCCCCCGAGACATAGAGATAGGGACAGTGGGAAGGAGGGAGGACAAGAGATGGAAAGAGAGACAGTTTTACTCTTTGAGTCAAAACAGTTCGCTCCTCGTTATCTGGTTGCTATGGAAACTGAGGTGTGTGCGAACTATGTGTTTGTGTGTATGAATGAATGTGTATGGGGTGTGCTATGTGAGTGTGTGCGTCTGTCCTTGTGGTTGTTTTGAAACTTTGGACAGGTTGTTCTGACCCAGAGTGAAGACAAGTTAAAGTTGAAGACATGAGAAATCACACAATGAAAAGTTACACCCCAAGGCTTAAGGATTAAAATATATAAGTAATTATATTATTAAGCATAACTAATTATTCTGCCCCAACAATCCACTCTTTTTGGACAAAGTCCAACACAAAAAAGCGAAATTAATTAGTGAGTTGTTTATCTTTAGCAAAGCACAGCCCAAAACACATAAAACATTAATCAAAATTAGTGTAACTTTAGCAACCTCCTGGTCCGTAGGACAAATGATATTGACACCGTTATAACACTATGGATATAAGCATTATTTTTTTCAGGGGACACAGGCATCCCCAAAGTTGGAGCAAGAAAAAGGAGGAAAAGTCAAAGAACCCCATAAACACATAATGAATATTACGTGAGACGAGGCCATCACAATAAAATCAAATACCCTTAGCAACTAAAATCATTGGCGATCACGGCAATGAATATGGACTATGTATATCACTAATAGCAAAAATACACATGGCAAAAACAATGTCAGTCAGCATAGCATAGCATAGCACATAAAACGACATGTGTAGGTGGCATCACTGAGCAGAGTCATCATCAGAATCAAAAACATGCATCATAAACACCTCAGGCTGGATCTCCATCTCTGGAACGGTTATGCGGACGTGCCGGCTTGGGAAAGCGCTCTGCACTAAACCCTCTACTATACGACGCAAGATTGGTATACCGCAACAGAGAAGAAGAAGAACTGACACCAGTGTAATAGCGATCTTAACCAAGAGAGGGCGCCAGCCTGCAAGTAGAGTGGAAAACCAATCCGGTCCGGCCAAGCTATCCTTATTCATGGCATCGCGTAGCCTGGAAATGTTTTTGACTGCCTCTGCTATGATCTGACCGTCTGCCGTGTTATCTGGAATAAAACTGCAACAAGATGCACCTACCATTGCGCAAACGCCTCCTTTGGCCGCGGTCTGTAGGTCTAGAACCATTCTATTTTGCAGGACCATTAAACGTATATTCGTGACCTCTCCCGAGAGGCCAGTAAGGGCCAAAAATGATGCGTTAACGAAGGCCTTAAACCTGTAGTCTAAGGTTTCGACGCGCAGCAGTGTTTTGCCCACACCCGCCCAGGGGAACAGCGAAAGAGTAACCTTCTGGCCTGTCGTCCACAGTTTATGTTCGGGGGGAACGTCCGTGCCCCAGATTGCGTCGTGTGGATCAAAACCCAAAGGAGTGTGTGATTCGCGTTTACGTCGTGACGAAAGGGGAATAGTTGAGACTACGTATGTGTGATCAGTCACATGCACGGGTGCACACACCCCATCCCAGTTGGGGGAAAGGTGTGTATACAGTCTGTAACCGCATAGCCAAAACCCTTTTGCTAAATTGAACGTGCCATTAGTCCCGGTGTATGAACGTGGGCACAGGTGTGCGAATTATGTGCGGTGTCGCATTCAGGACCCATAGTGTAATTGCAATTGTGACCGGGAATCTGGCCTAGTTTGCGAGTTCCGTTTCTGGCGAAACAGAAGGGAAAAAGTGTGGTTCGCGTGTAATCTACATACATAGCGGAGGATGTATCATCGCGCAGTATAGTCAGTTTTTTTACTGGCTGTTTAGAACAACGGTTGGGGTCCCCCATGCCGAAGTTAGAGTAAGACAAATAACAAAAGGAGTCGGAAGCATCCATTGGTATCGCGGTTAAGCGGGGATGTGTTGATGACACAGGCATGTAAGAACAAACATAACAGTTGGATAGGCCCCTACTTTTAGCTTGATAGTGCGCGTATCGGTACCAGGTGTTTGTGAAAAACGGATGAGTAACATTGGTCGCAGCTAAAGTGTCGTGCAGGACGATATCGTTTATCCAGCGTCTATTTCTGCTTGCATTAGTCACCCTGTAAAAAGAATCATTCACATTAGGAACAACACTTGCATTCATTGGTTCAAGTCCAGTGTCCTCAATTGTCCCCCTGGAGGCCAGGAGCCAGAGGAGTACTGGAACCGCGGACAGGACCATCGCGCCAATCGATGACCAGAACACGAGTGACATGAAACGACAGAATAGTGGCATAATTCCAGCCTGCTCCTGGGGCATAAACAGAGGGGCTCGTGACCTCTTCATCACAGCGGGAAAATGCTTGTGATCTCCCACGATGTCCTCAAGGTTGGATTTCAAAGGTTTCAACAGACCATATGCCCCGTTTGAAAGATTAGCTTGTAACCCCGGGGACTTTTTCTTCTGCCCTTCGTTGCAACTTTCAGGGCAAACAAAGGCTCCTCAAAACACTGCTCCTAATCCAGAAAAGAGGAAACGCTCCTTACTGCGGTTCCACGATCAGTGGTGATGTTGGTACTTCCTCCGTTTGACCAGTCGCCTCAAGATCAGGGTCGACTGGTGTTGGCACCTTCCTGCAGTGTGATGCGTGAATCCACGTGGCTCGCTCTGCGACCTTCACAGCCGTGTGTGTCGTCAGTTGAACCTGAAAAGGGCCGATCCACCTTCGGTCGGTCCACCTTTTTCGTCTCGCGTTGTGCACGATCACAAAGTCACCTGGAAGGATATCATGGAGGTTCTCGGTGGTAGTCAGTGGGAGGGCCGCTCGTACTCTGGACCTGTTGAGAGTAAGAATCGTAGAGAGTTGTGCACAGTATTTTATCAAACTGTCGTCCTGGAGCGCTGTCTCAGCCCAGGACGAAACTGAGGGGGATAAACCCACATTGGGTGGGCGTCCAAAAAGGATTTCAAAGGGTGAAAGTTTAGACTTTGGATTAACCTGTTGTCTCATTTGAAGGAGGACAAGCGGTAAAGCTTTGATCCAGTTCAGCCCTGTCTGGTCCATGCACTTGTTCAACTTGTTTTTCAGAGTACCGTTAGCTCTTTCTACGGCCCCAGCGGACTCAGGGTGATAGCTGCAGTGTTTTCTAAGATCCATGTCTAATCTTAGTCCCAACTCTGTTATCACTTGGCTGGCAAAATGTGTGCCGTTATCAGAAGAGATTTTGTATGGAATGCCCCACCTAGGAATGATGTCAGTTAGTAGTGCTTTGGCTACTGCTGTGGCTGTCTGGTGTTTGGTTGGAAAGGCCTCTACCCATTTAGAGAACATGTCTATGATGACCAGACAGTGCTTCTTTCCTTCACATGGTGTTAGCTCAACAAAATCCATCTGCAAGTGGTGAAAGGGCATGGATGGCTGAGGATGGGCTGTCTGGCTAATCAAAGGTTTCTTTCTGCCTGGGTTGTTTTTAGCACAGATCATACATTTCTGACAAAACTCAGCTGCAAAGGAAGAAAATCCCTTTGTGTACCACACTGTCTGAACAGCTGATATCATACCACCCTTTGACACATGGGCTTGACCGTGTGTCAATTTAGCATAAGCAGGGAAAAGAGCAGTCGGTAGGCAAGGTTTTGAATCGGGGCCGTACCAAACCCCACTCACCTGGTGACAGTCTGAGGCCTGCCATTTGCGGCGGTCGGCTGGTGTGACAAAGGCGGAGAGTTCAGACAGAGAGGCGACCGGTTGAGGAGTGGAGAGAAAGGAAGAAGAGGGAGGAACACATGTGCGGGCCGCAGACTTGGCCGCCGCGTCAGCGCGTGCATTACCACGAGAGACGTTGTCAGTAGCAGAGGAGTGAGCTGCACATTTGCAAACAGCGACAGAGGAAGGTAGCTGAATAGCATCGAGAAGAGCAGACACAAGGGTAGAGTGAAGGATAGGAGAGCCATCAGATTTGAGAAACCCACGCTGTTTCCAGAGCGCCCCAAAGTCATGCACTACCCCAAAGGCATAGCGAGAGTCAGTGTAGATTGTAGCGGACTTACCTGAGGCCTGGCGGCACGCCTCGGTGAGAGCACAGAGTTCGGCGGCTTGGGCGGAGTAGTGAGAAGGGAGCGAGGAAGAGGAAACAGTGGCTGAATCAGAAACAACAGCAAAGCCCACTTTGTTAGTCCCGGTGTCAGGGTCCCGGGATGCAGAGCCATCCACGTAGAAGATGTAGTCAGAGTTAGTGAGAGGGACAGAGGAGAGGTCAGGGCGAGGAACCAGGACCTGAGAGAGGGCAGCAATGCAAGAGTGAGGCTCTCCATCCTCCGGGAGAGGTAGGAGAGTAGCAGGGTTCAAAGTAGAACAACGGCGGACATGCACATCAGGAAGACCCAACAGGGTAGTGTGGTACTTGAGCCAGCGGGCCGCTGAGACGTGTGAGGTCTGCATGTCTCTCAGAATGGAGGTGACACAGTGAGGCACATGGAGATGCAGGGGAGCATAGCCAGTGATTTCACGAACTGAGGACACAGCAGCCTCACAAGCCGCGACTGAGCGCAGACAGGGCGGAAAGGCTCTTGCAACTGGGTCAAGTTTCTTTGAGAAGTAGCCACAAGGTTTCAGCTTGTCCCCGTGCAGCTGGCACAGGACGGAGGTCATGCAACCACCCTTTTCATCCACAAACAGTGTGAAAGGGCGTTGGAGATCAGGGATGCCCAGCGTAGGGGATGTCTGGAGAACCGTTTTTAAGCCCTCAAAAGCGCGGAGGGCTTCAGGGGTCCAGACAAGGGCCTTAGGGGGTGAGTTTTTCACCACTGCCCTCAAATGACATTCGTAGCTTGAAAAGTCAGGAATGAAGTTTCTGCAGAATGAGCACATGCCCAGAAAGGACAACATTTGCTTCTTGGTTGCAGGTTTTGGGAGAGCGACAATGGAAGCCACTCTTTTGCTGGACAAGGTTTTCCCGTCACGTGAAATGGAGTGACCAATGAATTGGACGGCCTCCTGGACAAACTGAAGTTTAGAAAGTGTAGCCTTGTGGCCATGTTCATGAAGGTGAAGCAGCAGAGATATAGTGTCATGTTCACACTGTTCCTTGGAGGGAGCTGCAAGGAGTATGTCATCAACATACTGAAGCAGGGAAGATCCCTGCGAGAGGACAAGGGAACAGAGGCTCTGCTCAAGGGCAGAACAGTAAATGTGAGGGCTGCACGTGAGACCTTGTGGCAGTCTGGTCCACGTGTACTGGTGTCCCTTGAACATGAAGGCAAACCAGAACTGTGAGTCCGGGTGTACTGGGATACTGAAGAATGCGTTGGCCAGGTCCACAACCGAAAAGTACTTCGCTGATGATGGAATCAGCGAAAGAATGGTGTGGGGGTTTGGAACAAGGGGAGCAGGAGGGATGATGGCTGAGTTAACAGCCTGTAGGTCCTGCACAAACCTCCACTCGGTCGGTTGGCCTTCTGGGCGAATCTTCATCACTGGAAAAATGGGGGTCAGAACTGGGGAGTCGGCACATGGCACAATCACCTTTTCTTTTAAGAGAGAGTCAAAGACCGGTTGGATACCATCTAAGGCATCACGTCGAAGGGGGTACTGTTTCCTGTGGGGCCTGTAGGAGGACTTAGGTGTGATCACCACAGGAGCACAGTCTCTGATAAGGCCAACGTCATACTTGTGCTTGGCCCATAGGCCAGATGGCACTGAAGACAGCAGGGGTGAGATGTCCCCTGTTTGCGGTGCTGTCAGCGAGGTCAGTCGATAGCCTGTGGACAGGCTGATGGCAAAAACCGAACGGAGGCAGTCAATGATCAGTGGGGGAACCTTAACCCGATGGGCACTCGCGGCTGGTGAATACCACGTCAAAAGGTCCTCAGTTTGTTGCCAGTCATTGGTTAGATGACAGCGCAGAACAAAAGGGCCCAAGTCCTTCCACTGAAGGTTAGGAATTTTTGCCACCGTGATGTGAGGAAAAGAGTTGGGTACGTCAAACAAAGGTAGTTGGTCTTCCGTTAGCTGTACAGCAACAGCAGCGTGTCGAGAGTCAAAGTAGAGAAAGTCGGCGGTTAAGGTGTCATTTATACAGGTGTCCCTGTAAAAGGTCTCAGCAAAGGGATGGTCTGGGTGTTGTGAGACGTGTACTGTGCAGTGGCTGTACTCAGGTTTCTTAAATGTGAGGTGCTTGGGCACATGTTGTGCGGCCCAAAATTTAAGCGTGCATGCATCATCAAAACTAACCCACCAGTTGTAAACAAAAAGTGTGCCAGCGGACTCTTCTACAGAGTCTGACAGTCTGAGGAACATTTGTGCTGGGGTTAAAGGTCGTGAGATCTCGATTCCGGCATCGGTGCAGGTGAGAACTGCTTTAAGTTTAAGAAGCAGGTCTCTGCCCAGTAGGTTCACTGGGCAGTCGTTTGAAACCACAAATTGATGGGAGAATTGTGTGTTCCCTGCTGGCCAAATACAATAAGCAGGTGTGGACACGGGTTCGCGAGAAGTAGCACCATTAGCACAAATTGAATAAACGAAAGATGGGATTAGCTGTAGACGGCAGCGTTCGGAAAGTTTAATCACCGAGTTTGTAGCGCCAGTGTCGATCAAAAACTGAAGCGGAGTACCGTTAACAATGATTTTGGTTACCGGTAACCTTTCGTAGGCGTCGGCCTTCATGAACAGACACGATGTCGGCCCATCAAGGGAGGCCTCCGAGTCAAAAAACAACCTTTCATGCAACAAGTCTCTTTGGAGGGCTTTTTGAGCTTGCACCTCTTCAGCTAGGTCTGGAAAAAGCCTAAATAACTCATCATCAGTGTGAAAATCCGGGTGTTGCAACGCGTGTCTCTTTGTGTTAATCAGTTCTATAGAATGTGTGTCTGGGGCTAAAATGGATGATGTGTCCGGTGCATTGTTAGTCGGAGGAGTAAGCGTTGTATCCTTCGGTTGGACGGTCACGGCTTCTCCCAAACCCGCGTCCGCCAGTCAATCTGCCTGTTGGTCGTTCTCCCTTGGAGGACGACCTCCACCTCTCCGTTTGGCAGGGTACCGCTTTTTGTTGTTGTGTTTGGGCATTTTCCGGGGTTGCCTTTGTGGACATGTGTCTGACCAGTGGTCCCGTGCGCCGCAGATGAAGCACTCATCTGTCCTTCTTTGGATCCCGCCACGGTCAGCATATCGTTGTGGGTGGTCTTGATGCTGTCGGAACAACGTGAGGGCAGGAAAGGCATTTGCCAGCATAAGTCCATCATTGCCTTGTTTTGCTTTGTTTTCAAGGTCCTCAGCATGTAAGGCGTATTTGAAAATGTCAGTCCAACGGTTCTTTTGCCATCCACCAATCAATGTTGTTTCGACTGTGGATCGGAGAGAGGGGCGGAGCCCCGATACGAGGAAGCTCTTAGCTAGGGCCTCGTAGGATGATTCATCAGGTGTGTTGTAGCCTTGTGGCGGCTTGACGTGGCCGCTGAAGGTGTCGACACAGGCTGTCAGCCTGCGGCTGTAGTCGTCAACCCGCTCAGTAGGTAACTGCGTGCAGGCCTGAATTTGGCTCATGTCCACGCGGACGCTGAAAGTCTGAGCGAGGAGTGCGGCGGTGGCTTGGACGTACTTTTCCCACTCTCCATTGGGGTTCCAGCCCAAAACCATCTGACGTAGCCCCGCATTTTGGGGTGCTTCGATGAAGATCTGAATGCGGGCATATTCAGTTGAAGTCAGCAGAGTCTTGAGAAGTCTGTTTATTTCTGACCCAGTTGGTCGCCAAACTTTACAGAATGCGATGAGAGCATCCCCAAATGGCCCTCCTCCATTTGAGATGGGTGGAAACTCATCCTTTGCTGCTGTAAGCATTTCAGGCAGCATGTGTCTGTAAACCAAAACATTGTCTGTTGCGCCTGGGTATTCGATCATTGGGAGGCGGAAGTTCTGGATTGGAGAGTCCAGATCAGAGGTGGAGTCCACCTGCGCCCGTGATCGTGTCAGCGGTCCACAGTGGCAACCGTGGTTGATGGTGGGTGTACTTTGCGTTGAAGAACTGGTTGTAGATTGCGGCTCTTGCACAGGTTGAACAGCATGTGGGCATGCCTGTGGGACCCAACGGGCCAAATGTGCTGCCCCAGCGTCATCGTCATGTAACGTGGGTTTGTATGATGGTGGTTGAACTTGAATTGCTGGCAAAGTGTATGAAATTGGAGGAAAAGCATTAGATGAAGTCTCTATGGCTCCATTGTGTGTCATTGTTTGGCTGGGGGTTTCAGCTGTGGCCTGTGGGTAAATGTATGGTGGAGCTTTGGCTCCCTCTGCCGGATGACCAATAGCATTACACTGTGAATTTGGAATTTTACTTGTGTTACCCAATTCTGCCACCAGAGGGCGGCAGAGAGCCGTGGTAGAAACGTTAGAGGCAGGTGGTGACGTGGTGGAGGGTGGAGCCGTGACGTCCGGATACAATGGAGCAGGGGGTGTGGTTTGTGTGTGTGTGATGAAAGGGTTTTTGCTTGTGTGTGTAAATGTGTCAGTGTTAATTTTTTCCTGTTTTGGCATTATAACCGCTTCTTTTTTATCCCTAGCAGCCCTGTGTGCACTTTCTTTCTGCCAAATGTGTAAACAGCGTTCATGTGCCATCATTTCTTTCACATAATTGCTTTTAACCTTTGTTTTGCTCAAAAGTTGCTGTTTATGCTCAGATAGCGCGTCTCTCAGCTGTGTGAGCTGGCGTTCGCTCAAGCTGCCTCTGTTTGGAAAACCAAAGCATTCCACCCAAACCTGCAGCTTGTCACAACAATTTTCACCATACTTTTTCTTCATCTGGTCTACTAATGGTGCACTCCAGTCCACCTCCGGCTTAGCGGGGTTCACACTTAGGTTATTGCCCATTATGCCCCTGACAGTCTACTACTATCTGCTGATCAGGCAGAGACGGCACAGCCGTGCACAATAACCAAATTCAAATAACTCTCGACCTCCGGCTAACTGGGGAGAACAACTCTCTAACCTCCGGCTAACTGGGGAGAACAACAATAACAAACAACTCTCGACCTCCGGCTAACTGGGGAGAACTAACCTCCGGCTAACTGGGGAGAACAACAATAACAAACAACTCTCGACCTCCGGCTAACTGGGGAGAACTAACCTCCGGCTAACTGGGGAGAACTCTCGACCTCCGGCTAACTGGGGAGAACAACTCTCTAACCTCCGGCTAACTGGGGAGAACAACAATAAACACCAACTCTCGACCTCCGGCTAACTGGGGAGAACAACTCTCTAACCTCCGGCTAACTGGGGAGAACGCAGACTGTCAGGGCTTTACTGGACACCTCTAATATTATTAAACTTTAACTGGACCGGAGTCACCTTATCACACACCACAGCAGAGGTGTCAAAATAAAACAGAAACAGAAAGAAGCATGAAGGCTTTGTGAACAAAAAACCAGCTTCTCACCTTTTTTTTTTTTTTTTTTAGCCGAATTGTTTGAGGTCCACCGTGGTCCGTTTTGGTCCCGTGCCAGCCGTGCGACGACCCGATGCGAGCCTTCACGGAGGTATCCTGCACATTAAATGCTGGCTTAGGATCATTGACGCGTCCGTCACCCCCGTAATGGGTCGCGGGCCGCGCACACGGTCCGGACAGGGATCTCGTTCGTGACGCCAATTGTTAAGGTGGAAAAAGAGGAAGGTTACCTCGTTTTGGCTGTATGACACCCTCTGCGTTGGGAAGTGATGAAAACCAGACTGAAGAGTTGGTGAATTAATAAAAATGATTTTATTCTAAACTAAATAAAAGAATACAAAGTGGAAACAAAAATGGTGACCCCCTGGCCAGGCGATCCAAAGACAGAGTGACGAGACACAATATTAAAGCACGTATATCTCCCCTTAGTTCCCCTCCTCCCTCCTCCCCCCCCGAGACATAGAGATAGGGACAGTGGGAAGGAGGGAGGACAAGAGATGGAAAGAGAGACAGTTTTACTCTTTGAGTCAAAACAGTTCGCTCCTCGTTATCTGGTTGCTATGGAAACTGAGGTGTGTGCGAACTATGTGTTTGTGTGTATGAATGAATGTGTATGGGGTGTGCTATGTGAGTGTGTGCGTCTGTCCTTGTGGTTGTTTTGAAACTTTGGACAGGTTGTTCTGACCCAGAGTGAAGACAAGTTAAAGTTGAAGACATGAGAAATCACACAATGAAAAGTTACACCCCAAGGCTTAAGGATTAAAATATATAAGTAATTATATTATTAAGCATAACTAATTATTCTGCCCCAACACCTGTCTCTCAGTGAAGAGTGCTGGCCATCTTTCAACCATGCTCTGCACATCAGGCTCCTTTGTCACTATCTCTCTTCTGCGCAGTGGGAATGTTTGGTCCATCATTTTTGAGACTTGAGTGGCATTGGGTATTTTTTTCTTCAATTCCTCTACGACCAACATTCTGGCATTTTCAAGGGTTCTTTCATCATGTCCGGCAGGTAAATTAGGCAAATAATTGGCCTCACCTCTTTTTGGCCGCTTGATATTCTTGCTGGATGATTCTCCTTCTGGGTTGGATTTACTTTGTTTTCCCCCATTAATCTTTACATCATCACATCCTGATTTTTGTAGCTTTGTTCGAAAGTCGGCCATCTTGAATTTAAGGCTGTTCTTCCAGCCAAACCATCCTGGCTGGGGACCAGGTTCAGTGAGGCTGGGGTGCTTGCTGATCAAAGCTTTTGCAACACTGCTGAAGTCATCATCGTCAGGGTAAGCCTTGAAACTGTACATACTTACGGCAAGCTTCTGAAGTATGTCATGTTTCATATCTCGTGATAGAGTCATTGGGAGACGGTCTTTCATGAATAAAAGGTTTGCCTCTCTCAGTCTGTACTCTACATCCACTGAGAAATTGGGTATGTCGAAGAACTCTGGCCACTGTGTTCTTAGAGAACGTGGTGATCCAGCAATGGACAAGATCTTCACTGGTTCCGTTCCTATCTCACTGACAGGACCGAGTACGTGGTCCTGGGGAATGCTAAATCCCGCCCCCACACTATCACCTGTGGGGTCCCCCAGGGCTCCGTGCTCGGCCCCACCCTCTTCACTATTTACATGCTTCCCCTCGGGTGTGTCGTCGACAGGCACGGAATTAACTTCCACTGCTACGCTGACGACACACAACTCTACCTCAAGGTCTCCCCCTCTGGGTCCCCCTCTGCCACCCTCACTCGTCTCAGCTCCTGCCTGGAGGAGATAAACGCATGGATGAGACAAAACTTCTTGCAGCTGAATGGCTCAAAAACAGAAGCCATCCAAACTGGTACTCCTCAACAACTCCGTACCTCCCCCATCGCCTCAGTTTCAATTTTTGGCCACAGCATTCCCCTCTCTCCCTCCATTACCAACCTTGGGGTGAAGTTTGACCCCCACCTCTCCTTCGACAACCATGTCACCCACATATGCAAAACCTCTTTTTTTCACCTCCGTAACATCTCAAAACTTCGTCCTTTCCTCTCCCTTTCGGCTGCAGAGAGGCTCGTCCATGCGTTTGTCTCCTCCAGGTTGGACTACTGTAACGCTCTCCTCATCGGGATCCCTGGCAGGAACATCCAAAAACTCCAGTTTGTCCAAAACAGCGCTGCCAGGGTCCTGATGAGGGTGCGGAAATACGATCACATCACCCCCATACTCCGCCCGCATAGAGTACAAGGTCCTCCTACACACCCACCACTGTCTGCACGGTGATGCCCCCACCTACCTCACTGACCTCCTCACACCACACACCTCAACCAGGACCCGGTCAGGCCAACAGCACCGTCTGCTCGCGCCCAGGATGCGGCTCATGACCATGGGGGACAGGGCTTTCGAAGCTGCCGCTCCTCGTCTGTGGAACGCCCTTCCTGACCACCTTAGGTCTCCACAGACGGTGGATGCTTTTAAAAAAGGACTAAAGACCTTCCTTTTTAAAAAAGCCTATAGCTAATTTTAACTTGTCTTGCTTTTATTGTTGTATTGTATTGTATTTTTATCCTGTTTACCATGTAGCACTTTGAGATTTTATTTGAAATGTAAAGTGCATTATAAATAAAATTCATTATTATTATTATTAAGATCTCAGTGTCTGTTCTGCTGCAGTCTGAGTCTTCGGTGGGTGAAGACAGGGGGTTTAACTCGAGAAGCACAAGAGAAATTACTTTCAACGTAGCTCTTTCAGGCAAATCTGTCATACAAGTCAAATTGCAGAGCGCATTATTAAAGTCTGGGTCTTCATATTGGAGTTTGAAGTCATATTGCAACAACAGCTTATCCTTCAGCTGTGTCTTTAGTTCTTTAATGGAATCTGGTCTCTCATTTAAGGTTAGCTTCCTTATATCATCATTATCTATGACAACTGGGAGCATCAATCTTTGGTCCATTTTTATGTCACCTCTTGTGAAAAAATTAGAGCTTTATCCAAGACATGCAACATGACAGTGTTTAAAACACTCAGCATAATATGTACCGAGTGTAACAAGCTGTTTGCCATCAACTCTGTAAAGTGACAGAGGAAACACATCATTTAATTCAGACAACTGAGTGACTGAGAAGGTGGGCAAATGGGTGTGATAGAGGTCATACGCTCTAAGATGCTCATCATACCATGAGGTCATCAGTCGGCAGACAAATGCTACATCGGTATTAATAACGACAATATTTGCGATTTCTCTGAAATCTGGGAGCCCTGCGCAAGATCCAACAGAAATGACGATATCAGCACTGTACTTAATGCCATCAATACAAACAGAGGAAGCGACAAGTACTGTGTTCTGCTGGTTGTTCCTTTGATTGAGCCAGATTTTCACATTTTCCGGAAATGAGGAAACCATCACAGACTTCACTTTGTGAATTTCAATAGATGGCTTAAAAAAAGATGTGGCAGCTAAATGGAAGGCTATCATTTTCTGATGTTGGTTTGCTAAAGTAAGGGGTATGTTCTTAAAGTTGTGAGAGTGACGCACAACTTTCTTGAAGAACTTGTGTTTCCCCTCAAAACGCATTGTCCACACATCAGATAGAGGACCAAACGTTCGAATAAGCTGAGGGTAGTGCTCCACGTAGTGGTGCTTTGGTCGTAGCTTTTCACCTGGGAAAACCTTCTGGAACAAGTGTCTATGTTCAGAGATTTTGCTATCAAGAAAGCACAAGGACTCTTCTGTAAAGCTTGTGGATACTGACAATTCCACCACATCTTTTAAGATCATTAAAACCTCCCAGGTTTCATCACCATTTGGAATGTGTTGACCAATCAATGATGGCAGAAGTCGGAGAAGAGTCCAATTTTCGTGACCATTCCCCCCAATTGTTAACTTTGAGGAGAACGTCTTTGGAATGAGCTGGGGTTGATTTGTTCGGTCTGAAAATGTGTATGGGAACTGTTTAATAGCATTATTGAGGGCCTCAAAGGAGATGATTCCCTTCGATATCAGTGACTTTAAGCACAGGGCCATTTCTCTTGGAACAATACCCTCCAGAAGATCATGCAAAATGTCTGGAGGGTAACCATTAACAACATGAAAATGTTGCAAGCTTTCACTAAGTGGACAGCTTCCTTTAACACCATATTGCTGAGCCTTGGTTGAATCCTGTGAAACCTCTTGCAAATGTTTGTCATGGTTTTCTTTTGTTCTTTGTTGAAAACAGCCTGTCCGTACTTCCCGCTTGGCCATACAGAATCGACACACTTGGCTAACTGTGAAGCTTTCAAAAAACCCTCCCAAAGAATGGGCAGCAAGATTGTCTGCTGCCACAAATAACACAGTGCCCTTAACAGTGGCTCCTAACTGTTCAATATATATGCCTTGTTGCTCAAGAAAAACAAGGTCCTGAATGAGAGGGTGGAGAATTTCAAAGTAACCATGGTGTTTGATGTTGTTGGCCTTGCAAAGCAGAGCAAGCTGAATGGAATGAAGAGACGAGCGATGTTTAGGGTGTAAATTGCTAAGTACCCAGTAGATGGCAGTTTGCTTGTGTTTTTTTCTAGAGGTTCCCAAGGGATTAGCCACCTCAAAATCATCGATATACAGGCAAAGAGCGACCCTGAACTCTTCCTCATTCAAGAAAGCATTGGCTTTGAAGCGGGGCCCCATCTCTATAAGATTTGTATCCCTCTGACACAGTTGCCTCATGTGACATGGTCTTTTCCAGAATTTCTCTATTGCTCAGCAATGTTTGCAACATTTTTAGTACGGGGACATAAACAACAGTCTGCTTGTCATTTGATAGAACAAACTCAACTGGCGTGACCAAAGAGAATTCCCTTGAAATGTATGATTTTCGCCTGTTAGCAGTTGACAATGATCCTCCATCTGAAGTGAATTTGAGGAATACATTATTCTCAGTGACCACTCGATCTATCTCATTAACCAAAACATCATCAACATTTGCACAATGAGTATGTAGAGTTCTTCGAATAAAAGAATGTAGCAATGGCTTGGATAACAAATATATTTGGTTGATCTGATCTATGAACTCTTGCAAGGCAGTTTCAGAGATGTTAAGAATAGACGACATTTTCAGAAACAGAGCAGCTACATTGCATTCCAACTGATTCTCTACGTCCTCCACATCTTCATTCAGCACAGCAACTTCACACTCAATATCATCAACTTCAGAATCACTCTCCTCCAGCTGAACACTCACATTAGTTGGAAGTTCTTCAACTACATTTTCTGAAACAATTTCAAGTTTAAATGCATTCCTGTTGGGCATCTGATGTTCTTTGCTTTTGTGTGCAGTGAAGGTCGAATAAACACTACTCTGAAAGTTACAGTCTTGATATGGGCGAGAAACCATTTGCCTCAGCTTAAGATGTTTTCGCAAATGGGTGAAGAAGCCTGCTTCTGTGCAAGGCTCCACGAAGTTGCACAACTGACAGTGAAATGCAGTTTCTCCACTTTTGCCAGCATCCTTTTGATTGTGCCAAGTTGATAGGTGTACTTTGAGTGCATTAAAAGATTTCAATGTGCAAAGGCATTCCTTATGAAGGCATGGGAGTAGGGATGTCTGTGTATGGTATCCATGTTTTAAGCGGTAATGCTTTAGCAAGTAGCCTCGCTTTTCAGTAATAAATGTGCAGTACTTACAAGTCCACTGCATTAGATAATACTGCTCTGGTTGACCTGGAAAGACAAGATAATTTTAGCATTGAGCACATGTAAATAATAATAATAAAGTTCAAATTTTACTTTACTGCCATAAATTAAAATGTGCAGTTATTTTATATATACAGATTTTTTTAAATCACAAACTAAAAGGTGAAATCATTTTTTTTTTAAATTAATGTAGTTGATTATTTTTGAACAAATGGACAATAAAATATATAATCCAACTGTGATGGTGTTATTTTATGTCTATTACCCCAACCCATGAAACAAATACAAATATTGAATGATATACCTTTAATTGCTGAGACTGGGTAATGGGTGAACAGTTGACCCTCTGCTTCAGCCTGAATGGGGGACTGTGAAAAAGAATATCCAATTAAGGCAATAATTTCAAATATATACCCATACATGACTAACCTTCAACAAATCACTGTCATAACTGTGTCCAAATATCAGAGATATGTATTTTATAGCTTATTTTATATTGAATTGCTCATTTTAGTATAGTGCTTTTGCCATTTCACAGAACAGCACGAATGCAGTTAGACACATTCTGAGTGTGCCCTAATCCAGACCTTCCCCTAAACAAGACATACTACAGAACTCATTCACACGTTCTGTCCCTGAGAGGAGTAAAAGACAAAACAAGCTTAACACTGGTTTACACTATACAACTGCAATATAAAATCTTGAGAGAATTTAATTATTCAAGTCACCAATTCTTTTTAAAAAGGTGAAAATGTAATCTAATGCTACATTCACACCAAACGCAGTTTCTGCGGCACAAGCGAACAGATTACATGCAAAGTCAATGGTTTAGACGCGCTGGGAGGCGAATTATTCGCCGGTGGGGCGGCGCGGACTGTTTCGCGCGTTGAACGCGAAGGCTGCGGCAAGCGCGCTCTCGATTTTCGCGTTATTCGCCGTTCGCTTGAGTTGAAATGATTGAACTCCAGCGGCTGTTTCGCGTGACGCGCAGGCGCGAAAGCCAATCAGAGTCCTTGTTGGCAATGACGTCAGGCAGGCAACACGGAAACCAGTATTTTCACCCGTTCAACCATTGAGGAGAAGCTAATCGTAGCGGTGTGTGACCACCGGGAGCTGTATGACACGGCCTGTTATTTTAACCGGGACCAGGACAAGGAAGGATTTGGTGTGGAGGAGAATCAGCGAGGAGGTGGAGCAGCAGGTAAATGTTCTCTCTGTAGTTTTCATCTTTAAAAGTCGGCAGTGAGTGAGGATAGCATTAGCTAATGATAGCATTAGCCGCTAACACCAGCTATTTTCACTTATGGGTTATGAGAGGAAAAAAAAGTCAGGAGAACCGTAGTGGGTCAGCTGCAGGAACATCCAAACTGTGGAAATACCCTGTGGTCATGTCCTTCATCAACCCCTTTGTTTCACCGCGAGAGACAAGCAGCAACATGGGGCAGAGGGTTGAGGAAGACAGGACCACAGAGTATGGTCAACCATCAGAGACTGGAGGTTTGTTTATCAGTGCAGACATATAGAAATATATACCAGGTTAATATTCAGGCCTTTATGCATCACAGGGCTTCTTCTAGTGGGGATCTATATCTAGTATAATGATTTAAAATGTATAGTAATGTGTTTATATATTGTGTTTGCTGTCACTCAGAGGTAAACAATCAGATGAGTGATGGAGAGGGAACAGATAGTGTTCAGGGAGCAGATAATGATGGTGATGGTGCTACAGCAGCATCTCCTGCAGAAACAAGTGCAGCCAAACCATCTGATATGAACATGACAGAAGTTGTTTTGCATTCTGTTATAAATAAAATGTATCTATAAATGCTTGGTATATCAGTGATGACAATGTTGATCATTACCTCATTTAATGTTTAATTAAAATATATCTATGATCTTATTTAAGTAACAGTGACTTGATAAGCTATTATATATATATACATATATATATATATATAATGTGTTTGTTTATTTTTTTAATTTTAAGGAAAAAGAACAAAGAAGAGGTCCAGCCAAGGCTCTCCAAGAGAGGTGGAGCAGCTTATCCTACAGACCTTCAGGAGACCACCTCCTCACCACCAGCTCTGACTGAGGATGAGATGTTTTTCAGAGACCTGCTTCCTATCCTGCAAAAAGTGCCACCAGAATTTAGGGAACGTTAAATTTCAAAGTTTTAAACTTCATCCGGTAACACTAAATTTGGAAAATTTTAATGAGGTTTTGGATTGGGCTGGATGGGCTGGGGTGGGCGGGACTCTTTGCATGGCAGGAACCACATTGTGAATAGTTGTTTATACTAGTTTGTTTATTATGTAAGTATTATAATATTGAAGTAAATAGTTTGTTTAAAATTGAGGTATTATGTTAATGTACATGGTGTTCTTTCAGAATTGTTGATTAAAAACACATTTTGAAGTGTACTTTTGCTTTCTTTTTAATTTCTATCAATGCGTATTAATAGCTATGTGTTCACCACATCAAGGTTATATATTTTGTTCATACAAGAATATATAGTTTCCTCATATTGATTCTGTGTGAGAACTTTAATGCCTTAAATTAATTTCAGAGGTGAGGTTTCTGTGATTATTTCTTTCTGGTTAAAAATGAAGCTGACAGACGTTTCTCTCCCCATTCTTCCATATTTATTATACACATGTTAATACAATAGGAAGTTTGCTCTATAGAAGTATGTGGTTGGCTCTTAAAATAGTCGTTGTGGGTGTTCTGGTGCAATATGTCTAGCCATGGAATAACTCCTGCAGAGAAGTACGATGTGAAGACCTCTCGTCCATAGCTGTTAGCTGTGGTCCTGAAGGAGTCACCTGTGGCCAGATACCTGCACAGTGAACAACATAGAAAAGCTCAGATCATTGATAATCAGATATATATAATGTGGGTGTGTGTACGTGTGCATAAAAGGTGGAGAGATTAGAGAGAGAACAGGCCTTATCTCCCAGAATGTGTTGCCATGACAATAATTAACAGTAGTAAATAAATGATTTATTAATAAGAGTTAAAAACAATAAATATTAATGAAACAAGCCTCATCTTCCAGAATAGGTCTCCAGAGGACAAAAAATAACAATAGTAAATAATTTATTATAATGATTAACTTTTATTTTAGTTGTAATATATTTATGATAAAAACAATAATAAAGCAGGCCTTTTCTCCCAGAATAGGTATCTCCAGAAAACAATAATTTTAATAATTCTGCTTTTAAATTCCCTTGGGATTAATAAAGTATCTATCTATCTTTATTGTGTATTTAAGAGATGTGTCTGATGAATCATGTCATCTTCGGTTGCTTATGAAACTTACCGGAGACAGACAGACAGTTGTTCGGCTGCAGAGATGGAGCTCCGGTAGTTGGTATCCTGCCGAGACATCCGTGGGCCAATCCGACCCAGCAGGTCGTCGAATCGGGCGCTGGTCATCCACGGGTACCGCTGGAAACAGTCATCATCCAGGTGTAGCTTCTGAAGCAGTCAGTGAAGCTCACAGAGTTGGATGTGGCGCTGGTTCACCTGGTGAAGCCAGGAAAGCTGACGTTTCTTCCCCTTCCGAGGTTAGGAGCAGTGAATTGACGGAGGTCCTCCATAGTTGATGGTGGAAACAAACAGAGCCTGGTTGTCGCCATTTGGGAGTCTGGTGGGCGGAGCTTCGCTTCAGACGCGAATGTGAAGCGAATAGGGAAACATTTTTTGATCCCGCGAATCCTGCGGAAGGTTTCGCGCGACAGACGCGAACAGTCCCGCAGAAAACGCGTTTGGTGTGAACGCAGCATAAGACGGTACATTGCAATCCAATAAGAAACTTTTTCAACACAAAATTATAAACACAGAAATAGGCATCAATATGGTGCCACTAATAATCTATTGCAGGAGATTATATACAGATTTTCATAATTTCTATCATTCTATATTAATAACTGAGTTTAGTGATAAAAATGTAATGATATAGAATAAAGTATATATAAAGATAATAAAGATATAAAATATTCTGTAAACGTCAATAAAATACCTCAAACGTTAAAATCAAGATTGTTCACTAATGCACAAAAAACACTTAATGCACATGATGTGTCCTATATTATATAACTCAAAGTTAGTAATAATAATATTTTTTTCTCGTGTGCCATGGTTTATTCTTTGTAGCTATCCTAAATTGTAAAAATGTGTTTTATTTAGTAAATTAAAAATGTGTATAATTTAAACCTAATAAAATAAAATAAATGGTTGATAATTTTATTCATTTATTTATTCATTTGATGATAATTGTTTAATAATAATAATTGTATTTTTCTCAATCATGTTATTTTTTTAGTGTAATAATTGAACTTGTAATCACATTTCGATTAATTGAACAGCCCTACTAGAAAGAATGAGAACAGCTCCAAATATACAGCCAGGCCTGACTCTCCACTGTGAGACCATGTTTGAAGGGATGCAATAACATGGGACACGCCATCCACTCCTCTGATTGATTAATGCATGTTCAAATAGCTTCACATTTTCAGTGCAGGTTGATCAGACGGGGTAGCAGTATATACGGAGAAAATCACGTGCAAGTAGAAATGACACGTGCGCAGAGCAGCAGCTGCTGCAGCGCACATCCAATTAAGGTCATACACTGGACCCAATAAGGTCCGTGTATTTCACGGCCAATAAAACACTCTCTCTCTCACTTGTGTCAAAGCGGGACAACGTCTCAATTTGCGGGACGTGTGAAAAGCACTAAAAATGCGGGACTGTCCCGCGCAAAGCGGGACATCTGGTCACCCTACACACAGTTTGCTATCACACAACCACAAGAGGAGAGAGGAAAAAAGAGGAAAATATGTACATACCAAAGTGAACTCAACACAAGTACTCCCACAACGCCGACGATAACTTCAAAATGCGCGCCGCTCACCACTCTCTGAGCATCCAAGATGGCCGTTTGCGTGTACGGGAATGTTCTGGAAAGCGCGAAGTTGATGAGGCAGATCTGCGCATGTCTGAAAGAACCCACAAAGGACACTGGGTACAATTCATTTTTTTTTCTAATTTGACTTAACTAGGATACATTAAGTTAAGCAAGTTCTTAAACTCCAAATTACTGCTTACTTATTTAAAAATAGTGTTCATAACAAGTTGATGAAAACTGAGTTTGGTTCACTTATCATATTTAATTAATTTGAATGTTAGCATTTACAGTGAATAACTTGTTCTCGTCCATTGAAATGTAGATAAAAAGCACCATGATTATTCCTAAATACAGCCTTTTCCCACATGAACTCAAACTACACCAAGTACAGCTTCTTTTAAACAAACCAGTTCATCACCATTTTCAAAATGTTACCAATTCCAAAACCTTCTGCTTTTCCACTAAATTCCTTAAACTGTGTCAAACTCATTTTAGTTCAGGGTCTGAAAACGGCTCAGTGTAATCTCAAGTGGGACACACATTTTTTGGAGCAAAAACCAGTAATTTCATCATTAATGTGTCTAAGTTTATACTTCTATGTTTAAATAATATGTAAAGTATGGAAGGCACAGACAATATTCAACAATAATTAACAGATATCGGTCCCTGCAGGATCTTCACTTTACATTTACTGGATTTTGTGACCATTTTTATTTACATTCCTAATATTTGGTGAAATATTTGGAGGATTATTGCCGAATTTTGGAAAAATTGAGAAATCTTTCAACAAATTGTGATTAAAAGGTAAATAATGATGGTGAAACTGTAAACCCAGCAAATATTGTGTTGTTTGATTGAATCTGTATTTACTCATGTTTTCCTGTGGGCTGAACTAGATGCTCTAAAGCAGGGGTGTCAAACTCATTTTAGTTAACGGGCCACATATCTTAAGTGGGTCATAGATTTTACACAGGAAAACCATTCATTTTAACATTATTGTGTCTGTTTGCACTTGTTATGGTCATTTTTATATTCATCATCATATCCTCAAATGTATGTTCATGTGTACAATTTGTCATGTTTTAATACATGACGACTCCATTAATCTTTACACTTTTGAACAGCTGAATCATGATTAAACAGTACAGATCGTATTATTCTCAGTGCAGCACAGTCTCTGCCAAGCCAGAATCTCTGCTCACATGCAGACATACACTGACGCACACACTTATCAAGACAGATAAAGACTGGAGCAGAACCTTCTCATAACATCTTCATCATCCTCCAACAATTCCACTATGGGCATCTGACTCCCTCCCTTTTGTCTCTCACTGTTGGGACCTTTTCTTATCTGTATAAAAAGCTTAGGCTTTGAAACTGTTGGGAGGGGCGCGCACTTCCTTCGGACGTCCGCCTGGACGGACGCTAATTTTGTTTCACTTTGTTCCATTTTGTACCTTTTTTCTTAGTTTAGAATAAACATTTTTTATATAAAATCATCAATGCTTCTCCTGGATTCCATCATTCAGCCAGAGCAATGAATCGTGCCTTCAAATGAGGTCAACCGTAAATTCAGCCGTAACAATTGGCGATCACAAACAGGACCATCTTCTGTCCACCCCTCGGACAGAGACTGGATCACGAACCATCGGTTGAACCTCAACACCAATTCGGACTAAGGTAAAGCTGCCTTTATAAATATATATATATATATATGTAAATTTTCATTTACATATATATATATTCGCTCTGTGTTTATTTTCTTTTGGAACCAGTCAAGCATTGTATTGATTTTCAGCTTTGAGCTTTGATTTTGATCCTCAGCTGTTCTGTGTTTTGACGCAGTGAACTGCCATGAGAAGGGCTCAAATGGTTGAGGTTCTGTGCCTTTTAATGGTGTAGGTTCTCTCTGGTTTTCTTCGGGCTCGGATATTTTGTTTAGGCATAAAATACGGCTGGTCATTATTTACTTTGGTTTTGTTCGGACACCCACAGACAGCCTGTGAGGTCCTGACCATAGATAGACGGGCAACCAAAGTTTCCAAAACATCCCAGCGGAGTTTTACTTCTTTTTTTATCTTTGTTTTTATTTTGTTTAAACGTGAATTGTTGTTTGGCTTTAATGCTTTCATTTGGACAAGTGTCAGCTTTCGGCTTCTGTGCGCCTTGATTTTTTTTTTTTTTTTTTTTTTTGGGTTTTTTCTTCTCTCGCAGAGTCTCTCCCACACACACACACACACACACACACACACACACACACACACACACACACACACACACACACACACACACACACACACACACACACACACACACACACACACACACACACACACACACACACACACACACACACACAAGAAAGAGAGAGAGCCAAACACGCACCCACGCACAGAGAGAGAGAGGGAAGCACACGCACAGCCACACCCATCCCAAGAGAGAGAGGTGGCGCCCCTCACTGGCCAGTTTAGTGCACTACACACTTGTGACAGAATAGTGCCATTACACACAGACACTATTTTTATTTTAATCTTAAATTTTATTTTGATTTCATGTTTGATGGGTTCACTCTAAAATGAATATGAGCAACACACACTCAAACACACACACAGATGAATACAGTATTTCATTTTATTTTATTTTAATATTACTGTTACCATCATTATCATTTTTTTTTATTATTTAATTGTCAGTTTCTGTTGGCTTTGTGGTTGCCCCCCTGAAGAAACGACATCTTCAATGAAAGAATGAAATCACCTTCAACTCTTACGCTAATGAAATGTCAACATCATTCAAAGGACCAAGCATCAGAAGGAAATGGACAATCAAAGGTGTGTGACCTTTCAGGACTCAAGGACTCAACTCCCATTCAGCAAAGCAATGCTGAAATAACTCGCTCAGTCCCAAGTCAACTCTTCATCGTCTATGAATGGGCTGGGATTAACACATCCTGCCCCATCATCAAAGACTGAGAACCTGTGGGCGTCGGAGTGGACACTCCCCCCACCAATGAGTTGCGAGTTAAACGCCACGACTACTGCCTGAATGATGGGCAGCAACTGCAGACTGGTCACACGTCTGCTGGATATCTTCACCAAAAAAGACACTGTTTCAAAAGCCACAAGGATACCAAGCAACAAGAAGTCCACCACAGCCTTTGGTGGTAGTGCTAAATCACTTTAGCCTTGAACTTTGGCATGGAGGGGGACAACTAGCAAATAGCCAACAAGCTTCTCCTTCGCACAATACTAACCCCTCTATCTTCTGACTGTGCACTAGATTATTTTGTTTTCATTTATTCTCTCACACGCAGACAGACCAGACATACAGTCACACACCCACATTCATAACTATGAGAAACACAGGACCACCAGAACTTCACACAGAACCCTTCTGTTTGCCACATGAGATCAAGTGTGCCCATCATTTATCTTTGCTTTTATTCATTATGTTGCTCATTTATTTACACTGCTGTTGCCTTTATGAGAAAAGAACAAACAAAGGGGAAGAAAATAGTGTTACTGATAAGGTTGTTTTTGTTTGCTTTTCTTTCATTTATTTTCTTGATTGAGGGGAGGCCCCCACAATGCAAGATATGGTTACATCCGCTGAAGAAAGAGCCCTCTGTTGCCTCAGCTTTTGGAGCTGAAGTTTTAATTTTTATTGGCCATGATTTTTTTGAGCTCACACGTTTTTCTCCTTTGTTATTTCTGAACGATTCTTCTTTTTCTCTTTTGTTTTTACTCAATTTCAGGAAAATTGAGACAGAGATTGAGGACTGCAGCCTCAACCAAGTTTACATTTTGACATTTTTTGACCGATACCCTCGTAAACAATCTGTACCTTACCCTTTTTGAAGCTGCTTGCGACAGACAGCCTAGTTCAACATTCATTGTTTTCATTTTGCGCGCCTCCCCCTTACCGCGTCGTACTGTCTTGCCGGCCCAAAGCCACTCGACAGCAGGGGGGGGTACCAAATTTTTTCCTGAGAAAAAATGTCCCATTAGTTGCTATGAGTACATAGGCAATTACTTTTCAAACAAGAAGTCCTGGTTTAATGTGCAGAAAAAGGATAAACCTTGCTAGGGAAAGCGCTCTTTGGGGGATAGCGGTCCACCTGATTTGATACATGCTTGGTAACCGAATACCGTTCTGAACAAATTTCTACGTTCCCTTAGAGTGAGGGTTATTAGAGGTTGTGTGCTCCGTTCAATCTTAGAGGTGCCCAATAAAAGTCCTGACAGTTGTGCGAAATTTTCCCTCGGTTTGGTACCGAGGTTGAGTTTATGTGTTTTCCTTCAGTTTGGTACTGTTGTGAATTATTCTCCCAAACTCTTATTTTCAAGAGCGGTGGTTGAGCCCTGCTGATTCAGAGATTCTTTTTTACATTTCTGGAGACGGACGGCGGGTGAATTTCCCGCGGTTTGGTACCGCGGTTGAGTTTGTGTTTGCCTTCGGTTTGGTACCGGGGATGTTTTCCTTCAGTTTGGTACTGTTGAATTATTCTCCCAAACTCTTATTTTCAAGAGCGGTGGTTGAGCCCTGCTGATTCAGAGATTCTTTTTTACATTTCTGGAGACGGACGGCGGGTGAATTTCCCGCGGTTTGGTACCGCGGTTGAGTTTGTTGAGTTAGACACGGCTGTGCTATTCCTGCCTGATCAGCAGATGAGCAGACTGTCAGTACCACGGGCGATAATCTAAGACTCCGCCAAGGCGGAAGTAAAAAGGAGCGTACCTCTTAGTAATCAGACGATACCAGTAAAAAGCAATTAATTAACACTAAAAGGTTGCCAAGCATGGGGGGGCAATAAGAGCTCATTGACCCCGAGAGACGAGGTGGACTGGCTATCGCCATTGGTGGGTTAGATGAGACCTATATTCTACTTAGACACTATGCAGCGAAACCTTGTGAATGCATGGACGTGAAAATTGAGGCATGAACGTGTGCGGTGCATGAATGACTGAATGATGACACGTTACGTATGCCTGAGAGAACCGTGTTGTGAGTGCGAATGTGCCGTGGACGTGTCATTGAGTGATTGACCGATGAATGGCTGTTTGACTACACACGTTCCTCTGTTTCACCTTCCTTTCCTCCTGGGTTTTGATGCACTAGATCTTCTCCCTGTTTTTGCCAATTATGTAGTGGGGTGTTCAGAAAACACTGCTGCTTGTTAAAAGAACTATGGTTTTAGGCCTTGGGCCTTCTAAAAAGATTACCAGGTTTTAAAGGGTTTTTTCTGGGTGTTTAAAAACACCAAACGACATTTTTTATATATGATACCACTTTCAGTGGAATGACTGGCTTTGACCTTGACTGACCTTACATGTTCAGTGTCCATGTTTTTTTTGTTGTTATATGTGTATACTCGTTGTGGTGTGCACTTGTCTATGTCTTCGTCTTAGTTGTTGTTATTGTGTAGCTTTTTCCAAAATACAGGTCGCTGGCTGTATACTCAAAGGAGACGAATCAGATCCAACTAAAGAAAAGAGATATTTTAAATTATTCATTTAAGTCTTAATGTTTTCCTCTCTTTCTGTTTCTGAGTGTTTCCTAACAGAAAATGCCACCGCCTTCTCGACTCCGATCCTACCTCTTCGCCGCCATGCCTGGTCACTGCTCTTATGATGAAGGAGAATTAAAGGGAAGTATTGTCCATAACTGTAACTGGGAAGCAAAGGGGAAATAGATTGAAATAGACACGTGACAATATGACATATTGTGGATGTTCTAACATAATATCTATTCCAGAGACTACAGAGACTTCCAATCCAACTGCAAAAGTGGGGACAGATCTTCAAATTTCCAAAGGGAGCGTACAGTTGACCCTGGCTTTGACCTTTTAAGGCTGAGGAGGAGGAGGTCGAGGAGGTTGGAGGGCACAAAGGCAGGCGGACACAAGAGAGAGGAAAACGGAGACACATCCAAAATGATCAGATAAGTGATTTTCCAATGATATTTATCATATGGTTTTAAGAATCCAAATGTATTCTTATGTAAAAAAGGGAAGGGAGCGGGCCAACGTCCCTCTGATTTCTTGATTTATATTTTATCATAGGAAAATATACCTCAAACCCTCCAACCATTTTCTTCTTGTTCCACCAGCACTTAGCGTGCAAGACCATAAAACACCTTCACTGGGTGTAGACACTTTTAAGGGAAAAATTAAGTGTTCTCAACATTGGGTTGGTGGCCCAATCTGGGTCGCCTGAGATTTAAAAAGGGTCCTCCTGAAATTCTTGATAATTGATTGAAATAAGAGATAGTTTAAAGTTAAGTAACTTCCAAGCATTTAAGGAAGCTCTCCAAACCGTGCTGGGGCTCGTCACCCCTACGAATGGGATAAACACAGAGAGCAAAAGACAATATGATTGTTCGACTCAACTTAACTTTAATTCTGTCTAACCTTAAAGGGCCAATAATCTTGCTAAACTCTGGTTCAGACACAGAATAGGAGACACTTTTGCCACCAATTGACCTTCAAAATTAAGTAAATTACATCTCAAATAATAATTATGAGGGAAAATAATGAAATAAATGAACTGACAAATTCAGCTCTATAAAAGAATTAGGCTATGTAATTAGGTGTGGAGTGTTAACATTATTCGGAATAAATAAAGGATAGAATAAGATTTCTCCTTCACAAATAAGAGATAGCAAAGAAACAAACAATTTAAATAAATAAATAACATTATTTATTTATTTGGTTAAACTCATTTAGCTTTCTCACATCTCCATGTCTCCCAATTGTATGTATTCATCTTGAGAAGACATGTAACCACACTCCACACTTGTCCGACTTGCATGTCCTTCTCCGTCCGACTTGCATGTCCTTGTAAACAGTGGTTCTCAAATTGTTGCTTCTCACCAGGTAAGTAGACGTACCACAGATAATCACTGCAACTCCAGCTATGCTTCTTCTTACTCCAGGAAAAGAAAATCGAATTAATACTTCCTGCTTTTCTTTCAGCCTCATATTTTCCCACTCGCGTGCGAATGGGCTACAGAGCTAGCATGGCTAAAAGCTCACTAACCCACACCTAACCATTGTGTGATTGTGCAGCAGCACCTTTTAGGATCTGAAAAGCTCTCAGATCCTGACCTCTGACCTGTCTCTGCCTTCCTGGCCATACTAACTATTCATTTAGTTAGTTAACTAAACCTAACACCCCTAAACTTTTATTTTATTTTTATTTTTATTTTATTTATTTTTATTTTATTTTATTTTATTTTATTTTATTTTATTTTATTTTATTTTGGGTGAGTGTTTTTCCCCCCCACCCCTTTTTTTTCCTGTCCAGGTACCAGCTAAAGCCTACCAGGTACCAGGTACCAGCTAAAGCCTCAGTAGTGGGATCGCGCATGTGTTCAGGTACCAGCCAATCCCAAGAGTTCTGTTTTGGTGTTTTCCCCCCCCTTCTGTTCAGGTACCAGCCGATCCCAAGAGAGGTTGCCAGGTGTGTGGAGACTACCCTTCCTCAGACAACAACCAATCATCTACAACGCCGACCGAAATGAACGACCCACACGGCAGTGAAGGTCGCACAGCGGGCGACATGGATCCAAGATGATTGCCGAGACCAGCTGATGCTGAGACGGAGGCTGACCGAACAATGAAGGGGGAACCGACAAGGCCACTGAGACACACACACAAGAAAACGCTCTAGAACAAGGGCCTAGCTTTGTTTATAAGCCACACCAAATGCTCATAGCTAGGTTGAGGGAGGACAACCTCACACCTAGCTGCAGGAATACAGTCATAAACCCTTCTGCTACGATTGAGGAAAATACTCAAGGTTCTTCACTCATGATGCTATTGGTTACCCCAGTTACCACTGAACTCAGCCGATGAAGACGAGTGATGTCCTTGATGCAAATGATGATTTTTGCTTATCTAGATGTAATAAAGGATGATTTTTGATGATTCATGCCATTGATAATAATGATGAAGAAGTTTATTTCCACATTTTTCTTGATATATCTGTGCCTCACAAAAGAAGAATATATCCAATGTATGACAATAACGATGCTAATGGTTAACCCTGACAGACAGCAAAGGTGGAATATAATAATTTTGTTTCTTGATTTGGTCGTTGAGGCGACCAAAAGTGGGGAATGTTATGGTCATTTTTATATTCATCATCATATCCTCAAATGTATGTTCATGTGTACAATTTGTCATGTTTTAATACATGACGACTCCATTAATCTTTACACTTTTGAACAGCTGAATCATGATTAAACAGTACAGATCGTATTATTCTCAGTGCAGCACAGTCTCTGCCAAGCCAGAATCTCTGCTCACATGCAGACATACACTGACGCACACACTTATCAAGACAGATAAAGACTGGAGCAGAACCTTCTCATAACATCTTCATCATCCTCCAACAATTCCACTATGGGCATCTGACTCCCTCCCTTTTGTCTCTCACTGTTTGGACCTTTTCTTATCTGTATAAAAAGCTTAGGCTTTGAAACTGTTGGGAGGGGCGCGGCACTTCCTTCGGACGTCCGCCTGGACGGACGCTAATTTTGTTTCACTTTGTTCCATTTTGTACCTTTTTTCTTAGTTTAGAATAAACATTTTTTATATAAAATCATCAATGCTTCTCCTGGATTCCATCATTCAGCCAGAGCAATGAATCAAATCTCCAAATGAGGTCAACCGTAAATTCAGCCGTAACACACTTCTACGTAGACAAGAAATACAGAATATGTAAGAAAGTGACTATATCCAAGCAATAAGTGATAAATTTCAGTCCTAACAGGATCTACACTTTATATTTCATACATTTTGTCATCAATTTCTATTTAATTAAGGGAAACATTATGTCATATTTTGAGGAAAATGGAAGGATTTTGTAAGAATTTTGAGTTTTTTCAACTGTTTAAAATGAAAAATGACTGAAATCATGTGATAAAAGCACCAGGAAAACTGTGAGAACCTGTAAATATTGTTGACTTTGGAATTGAATGGACAACAACAAATGGTGAGTGGAATGGAATGGTTACATGGTGACTGTGACGTGGTTCTTGATTAAATAAATGATGGCATAGCCAGGATATACATTTTTAGTGCTTTTATTCCATTAAGTGAACAACAATAACAAAAAACTCCAGGATGAAGAGGAGCGCTAGACAAATAAACAGAAAAAAAGAATAAATATTTACAATAGATACAACTGTACATGCAACAAAATAACAGAGGCCTTCTGGCTTACCTTCATTGCACCCAGACAGGACATACACTGACAGGGAGAGCAGAGACTGGCTCCCTTCTATAGCCCTTGGCTCCTCCCCCTTGTACATTAAAACCCATAATCAGGGTTTTCTACCTAAAAACCCATTCATTTCCACCCTAACATCTATTTAAAAATCAGGCCATTTATTATAAATTCAACCCCGTTGTCTCTGCCAACATGACATTAATTAAATTAGTTTTGTCACGAAAACTGCTATTTGCGCTGACGTCACCGATGACGTCAGACGCTGACGTCCCGCATGTGATGGATAAAACCCGGAAGTGTGCGCGGTGCTCGGTTTGAATAGATGGATGGTGAAATGAGAGATCGTACGTTGTCTAAACTTTATGGACTACTAACTATGGCTATGGATGATTTTCACGGTGGCCTTGTGTGAACCCAAGACTACTGTGATGGATGAATGGATGGAGAAACGGAGCGGATAAACAGGTAAGTAACTATGGAGTGTGTGTATGTGTGGATGTGGTTAGAGAGAGAGAGAGAGTTCTGCCCGCCTCTTACCATGCTTTGCCGTAACGTACGCTTAGTGACGGGTTTGCACCGTCACAGTGACATCTGGGATGAAATCCAATCAGATTAAACTACGGACTAGTTGGGAAGGTCAAAAGGTCAAACCTCGGACCACAAAGAAGAGCAGATATGTGGACAAACTTTATATTTGATATAAATGAGGGACATACAGTACAAAGCTGTGTGTCAACAAGTCTGAAGCGACACCTGCAGGAGAATCAAAGTATTGCCATAGTTAATTATAATTAATTATAAATGCCATAATGTTTTCAGTCTTAATTTACAGTGTTGACCAATTTATACCAAAACTTGACAAATTTTTATTGCTCACCAACTAAATAGTCATGATTAATTCATTCAAAATAAATACTTTATAAACGTTGTAAAAAAAACAAACACCTGTGAGGTTAAAATTGATTTAGCACTAACCAATTCATCTGAATAACTTGTAACATTTTTAATAAGTGGAAAAATGCTGAATCTTTAGTTTTGAGAAGAATTGTGAGTTTTACGACTTGCAAAGTTTACGATTTACAAATTGTCTTTCGAATAATTAGGTGGAAACTACAAAACCAAGAGGGCAGTGTTCACCACAAACAATCATAGAAGTACTTGATCAATTATTCACAGTCAAACTCAAGCTTTAAAGAAGGCCAGCACATGGTGCAGAACCTTCTGAATCACATTTCTCACAGCAACTGAATGAAGAGTGAAAATCCTCCTTATATAGTCCAGTCCAGCTGATTGTCAACAACTCACAGTCGTGCTCAACTCTACAGGTGCAGCAGATCTCCCTGATTGACATGATGAGCTGGACATGGCTGTGCACTTTGTACCAATCTGTAACAGTATGGTAAATCCCCCAATAGATCCCCTGGAATTATCAAACATTTTGGCATTTCTCAGTAAAAGATAACCAACTATTTGATCTCATTTCACATTTTGTTGCTATTTTCCTGCATGGAAACATCAGTGACAGTGAAAGAATCTTGTCAAAAAATTGCAAATATGGTAAAAATTGCATTTTTTTGCACCAGACAAATGTTTTGTTCAGACATTGATGTATTTTACCACCATGTAGACCCTTATTTGTGTAAATGTGGACAGAAAAACAGAAACAGACTTTACGTGGAGAACGATTAAAGACTCAGACTTTCTCAAATTCAGCCCAAAATAATACAAAAATAAAGTACATAATGAAAATACTAGTTAATTACAGTGTTTAAGTGGATTAAATTAAAGCAGAATTAAGTGTTTACAAGATAGAGGAATTATTTAATTCAGAATTGAAGTTGGAATAAACCAGCCACCTAATTCAGATTTAAGTTTAAGTTGGGATTCAATTTGCATTAGGAATTAAATGTTTACAAGGTGAAATTAAAGAGGATTTAACTTTTATTCTGAATTAAAGAGGAATTAAAGCTCAAATGTCAACGTGGCCAGTGACAAAAAAAAAAATAAGTTGATTGAATAAAAAAAGTAGTGAGTAATAATGACATCAGTGGAAATGTAAAGTTATCCCCTAAAAATAATACTCAACTAAAATTTCAGTACATTAACTAAATTTGTTCACACTGTATGTACTGTATATATATATATATATATATATATATATATATATATATATATATATATATATATATATATATATATATAAATGTCTCTGGAGTCACTGGACATTAGTGGCTGTGGTTGTTGTGGTTGATGTTGAAGCAGGGCTGGTTAGGAGAGGAGCTGTCTGTCAGTGTGTCAGCTGACAGTGCACTTATCATTTCAGTTTTGGCTCTAATTATTGATTTATAATCTTATTATTTTTTATTATTTTAATTTTATTTGTTGAAATAGAGGTTCCTGACAAAGTCAAAAAGCCTTGATCAATAAACACATGAATGTGACTCTTTTATGTATTTAAAAACTAAAAACTAGTCGGTGCTGACACTAACACAAGACAAAGGTTAAAGCGTTCTCTGGTGGTCGACTGCCTTTATGGTTAAACACATTGATGTTAAAAACAGCCAAATGAAACTGCACTGGCAGTGTTTTCAAATGTTCATTCACTTTCTTTGCATAGGTGCACTTGTGGAAACTGCGTAACCATGGCAACAGAGCCAGAAAACATCTTCTCCAGGGAGATACCACAGCTAATGTCAATCATTAGTTAATGAAATAGTAATGATTATTATCTGCTAGCCTGGCTCACTTATCTTTTCATTTTATATATGTTACAAGAAGAATACATCAGCTTCTAAAGACACCTGCTTGTATGGTGGATCATCCAGGTCTGGTAGTAGTGTGTCTGAATGTGTTCTACCTGCAGAATGCATTCATTATATATACAGTATATAGAGCACACTATGGACCTCTACAGCTATGGAGATAATATGTTTGAAATGAAAGACTGAAATCACACAAATCAATGTATAAACATGAAACTTTTATTGTTGATGACAAACACAAGTCATCCAAAACACATTTTTACACAATATGTTATGTTTTCAGTGGTTCTAGGTACTTGGCATATAGAAGCTTTGTGAGCTGGTGTTGGGCTTTTTGGGTTCCTCTCCCTGCTTGTGTTGTCCTAAGAATAAGAACTGAGTTCCCAGACGACCAAGGACATTATGTGGGGTTCAGACCTGCCCTTGACTGAACCTGGACACATAGCTGCCAACCACCTGCTGCTTCTCAGGTCTGTCAAACTGAGCAGACAGATCTACAGGGACGGGGATTGACATCAGCTGGGGCGGAGTCCTCCAAGACCTTTTCAAATAGGAGGTCTAGGAGCTGATCCACGTAATCTGTGATACAGAAAAGCACTTATATTATCTTTACTGTTTAAAACCTATGTTGTTGTGTTTTGATATCTAATGATGGTCTTAACTAATTTTTGATTTTTTTTAATTTTTTGAAAAAATATGCCTCGCTATAGTTTTTTGATTTTGGGTGATTTTTGGTTTTTGTCATTTTTTGTGCCTTACTGCTTTCTTAGCCCAGTTTAAGTATGTGCATTATATTTGCAGTAGTTTTTAGGGTCTAATGATGGTCCTAACTCAATTCTTTTTTTTTTTTTTAATTTTTGAAAAAATATGCCTTACTTTTGATTTTGGGTGATTTTTGATTTTCATCATTTTTTGTGCCTCACTGCTTTCTTAGCCCTATTTAAGTATGTGTATTATATGTCCAACTCTGTAGTGGACCAACCCTGGATGTCCATCAACTCTGTAGTGGGTCAACCCTGGTCGTCGTTCTCAATTTGTTGCATAGTGAGAATCGTTTTTATTAAACCAGGGGTGTCAACCTCATTTCACATCAGGACCAGACATATAAAATATTTATCTGTATCTCTCCTTTTACAATCTAAACCTAAATGAATGATTTCTGATAAGTTTGACTCTTGGTTTTGTGGTTATAAGCTCCACCCTCTGACCCCATTAATGTAATCAATAATTATTACTTTTATTTAAAAAGTGCCTTTCAGGCCACTTAAAAACACTACAATAAAAACAGGATAATAGATAATATTAATTTGTAGTGTACACGTTAGTTTAGATGCATACTGTTGTTGCTGAGTCATGGTTTGAGTAGTAAATAAAATCCAAACATTGTCATAGTTAATTATAGATGCCATAATGTTTTCAGTCTTAATTTACAGTGTTAAACCAATTTATACCAAAACTTGACAAATTTTTATTGCTCACCAACTAAATAGAGTCATGATTAATTCATTCAAAATAAATACTTTATAAACTGTTATAAAAAAGCAAACGCCTGTGAGGTTAAAATTGATTTAGCACTAACCAATTCATCTGAATAACTTTTAACATTTTTAATAAGTGGAAAAATGCTGAATCTTTAGTTTTGAGAAGAATTGTAAGTTTTACGACTTGCAAAGTTTACGATCTACAAATTTTCATTAGAATAATTAGATAGAAACTACAAAACTAAGAGGGCAGTGTTCACCACAAATAATCATAGAAGTACTTGATCAATTATTCACAGTCAAACTCAAGCTTTAAAGAAGGCCAGCACATGGTGCAGAACCTTCTGAATCCAATTTCTCACAGCAACTGAATGAAGAGTGAAAATCCTCCTTATATAGTCCAGTCCAGCTGATTGTCAACAACTCACAGTCGTGCTCAACTCTACAGGTGCAGCAGATCTCCCTGATTGACATGATGAGCTGGACATGGCTGTGCACTTTGTACCAATCTGTAACAGTAGGTAAATCCCCCAATAGATCCCCTGGAATTATCAAACATTTTGGCCTCAGTAAAAGATAACCAACAATTTGATCTCATTTCACATTTTGTTGCTATTTTCCTGCATGGAAACATCAGTGACAGTGAAAGAATCTTGTCAAAAAATTGCAAATATGGTAAAAATTGCATTTCTTTGCACCAGACAAATGTTTTGTTAAGACATTGATGTATTTTACCACCATGTAGACCCTTATTTGTGTGAATGTGGACAGAAAAACAGAAACAGACTTTACGTGGAGAACGATTAAAGACTCAGACTTTCTCAAATTCAGCCCAAAATAATACAAAAATCATGTAAAGTGTAAAGATCAGATGTATTTGATGTAAAGCTCTTTGTTGTTAGTATTTAGTAGTTCTGTGTGCTCACAATGACAATGTGTGTTTCTAAAGTGTGTTTATTTGTTAGTGTTGTGGTTGAATGAGCTTCTTTTGAGACGTGTATCAAGTGTTTTGTTGGTGAGAAACACTTTAGTGGATGACATTAACTGTTGAGCTGAGATGACTGATGGATATACAGGCTGTGTTTAGAGTTTAGAACATGTGACTTCAGTTTCAACCAATGCTTGTTAGCAATAAAAAAAACTGTAATGTCACAATTTCAGTAGAAGAACGGAACGTTCCATTCCTTCTATTTCTTTTCATTTGTTCTGTTTTCTTTGGGTCGTACCAAGTGTTCCTCTGTTTCTGTAACTTTACGTTTACTAACGTCTGTTAGCTAAACTCACTAAACACTCAGATATTTGTTTTACAGGAAAACATACACAGAAATGTGATATGATCCCAAACATGGTTTAGTCCGTGTCATGCAGATATTTCATGATTATTAGATTTTAAACGAGATTATGGTGAAATTTGGCCTATTTGTCCATTTGCTAAATTTACTGAATATTCAGTCGCCTTCAGTGAAAAATAACATGTAAATGTGTCATTTTCTCCCAAAACATTAATGTGAGACATTTCTGTGTAAAACTGGATCCTGATTTTAAATGAAGAGAAAAACAAACAAGAACAAAAAATTACATGTTTTCTCTTATCACAGATATCAGTCTCTGCATTCAAAACAACTCAGGATTTTACAACTTCCTACTTAAAAAAGTGACCTTGAACGCCACCTGAAGGCGGAGCTCCAACTCAGTAAAGTCAGGAAATAAAAATAATGTTATTTTCTATCAGTCGCCATGTTTGAGATATTTCAACGTGTCGCTGATGAAACGTAGAATTACAGCTGCTTCCTGATTGGCTACAGTCATGAGTCAGCTTTACACACACACACACACACACACACACACACACACACACACACACACACCTGTCAGGAACTCACACATCCTGGTGAGCTCCTGTGCCACAGGATTGTCTCTTAAAGCACATTAATGTAGATCTGTGTGTAGCACTAACAAAGGCTTTAGGACGTCATCCTAAACAAATTGAGATTAAAACCTGGAATGTGAGAGAATTTGTTGCTTTTATTACTTCACGTTGCTGCTTTTCCTCCTCCAGACAAAGGTGTGTGTGTGTGTGTGTGTGTGTGTGTGTGTGTGTGTGTGTGTGTGTGTGTGTGTGTGTGTGTGTGTGTGTGTGTGTGTGTGTGTGTGTGTGTGATGAAGAGGTGGTGATGGAATGCGTTGAAGCAAATGTTTAAGACAAATGTTTGTGTTGTCACATTAAATCAGATATGACCACATGTGATATATTTTGATATGATATATTTTAAACGTTAAAATGTATTTTGATAAGTTAAACTAAATAAGTTCCTACTTTTATGTAGAGGTTTGTTGTTGTTGTTGTTGTTAGAAAAAAGAAAAACACAATGTATTTGGTTGGTTTACATAAAGTAATGTAATGTACATGCTACACAAACACTAAACATTGAGATATGTATGGAATAATTAATGAACATTAATTTGCAGTAATAACTTTAATGCTTCATGTTAACATTTTATTTAATGTATCATTTAGACTATAGCAGAACATTTATAGATATATTATATTATCTTCTAATTCTGCAAGCAGTTATGAAAGGGGGCCAAGCCTTCCCGCGTGACTCAGACCCCAGGTTTCGTGGAGCCCCTGAAAGTACGTCACGAAGGATGACGGGCTCGTGGCGAGCGTCAGGACACAGGCCAACGTGCCATTTGCTGTGAACAGGTGGATATGAAGTTTTGGGAGATGTGATTTAAAAAGTGAAAGTTACAGACCAAAATGTGTTTGCACACATTATAGCGCCACCTCGTGGTGCACTTTTTGGTATGGGTGATCTGTGCTCTTCTATAGTTACCCTGTAAATTTCACATCGCTCAACATAATACTTCAGCTGAAATAAAGGTTTGTTTATTTTTATGTTATGTAGTAATAAGCCACGCCCACTTTGACCAATCGTGATTAACTTCGAGATCCGGTCCCAGGAGCGAACCAAGGTCATACCCACCAAATTTGGTAAAAATCGGTTGTGCCATTTAGGAGATAAAAATTTCTCATAATTGCAGTGCCCCCTAGAGGTCTAATTTTTTACAATTTGGCTCATACCCCCACAGTCTCATGGCAACCAAGGATCTAAGAATTGGTGGTGTTAGCAATTATTTTGATCAAGATATGCAACAGTTTGTGTTTTTATAGCTCGCTAGAATACTTTACTCGTTAATATTTTGCGCATATTTTGTCCAAACAAAATTTTTTGCTAAACTCTAGATCAGGTCCAAATGAAGACTGTACGTGCCAAGTTTCATGCCGATTGGACAAAATCCCAAGGAATAATTTGAAAAAATAAGTTTGTGATATAGTGACTTACAAAGAGCAATGTGCTGTGGTAGTGGGCGTGGCCTATGTCAGAAAATGCGACTCTATGTAAGGAACATGTGGATATGAGTTTTATGAAGATGTGAATTAAATTGTGAAAGTTAAAGGCCAAAATGTTTTTGCAATTATAGCGCCACCTAGGGGGGCAGTTTTTGGTATGGGTGGTCTGTGTGGTCTTCTATATCTACCCTGTAAATTTCACTGCCCTCAACATAATAATTCAGCAGAAATAAATGTTTGTTTATTTATGTTATTATGTCATTAGCCACGCCCACTTTGACCAATCGTGAATAACTTTGAGATATCGCCTCAGGAGGGACCCAAGATCATACCCTCCAAATTTGGTAACAATTGGTTGTGCCAATTAAGAGATATAAATATTCATTATTTGTAGCGCCCCCTAGTGGTCTACATCATTCAAATTTGGCGGATTTCCTCACAGTCACATGCCAACTAAGGATCTCAAATTTGGTGTTGTTAGCATTTATTTTGACCGAGATATGCGCCAGTTTGCATTTTTATAGCTTGCTAGGAAACTTTTCTCACTAATAATTTGCGCATAATTTACCCGAACAAACTCATTTTATTAACTGTATATTACGTCCAACTGAAGACTCTACGTGCCAAGTTTCACGCTGATTGGACAAAACCCCAAGGAGGATTTTGAAAAAGTAGGTTTTCCAGTTTTTGCGATTTTGCTCCAGAAAAGTTTAGACGGAAATGGGCGTGGCCTAGCCCAGGTGATTCAGTGCTATTCAAGGAATCTGTGGATATGAAGGTTTTAAATTTGCAACAAACGGTGTGGGAGTTATCGTCCAAATCGTGTTGACCTTTGTTATAGCGCCACCTGCTGGTGAACATATGTGAATGTTTGCGTCCAAGGTACACGGGGTGTTCTGGACCCAACCCCCAAGGGGCATCGCCCTACCTTGCACGGTTTAGCCTGCAGCACTACTTTTACCGGGGGAAAAATAAAAGGTAACAATAATCCTTACGATTACAATAGGGCTCCTAGCACCGCTGGTCCTAGGAACCGTAGATGCTTACATACGCGGTTCCCTGGCCCCGCGGGCTTGGCCCCCTAATTAGTCACACAGTCTAGACTAAACTGACAGCAGGAGTAGGATTGATGCTGGTATCAGTTTTACCATTTGACAACAAATACTTTATTCTAGTAGAAAATATTGTCAGCAAAGGACTAACTTATTGTGTGGTTATAAATGTACAGTATGTACACAGCCATTGGCAACAAGACTTATGATGTAAGCAAAGCTGGAATACTTCTTAAAATAAAACTGTTAAAATTGGTGTAAAGTAAGAATGTGCTCTAAGTTTGTCATACCACAGAACCACACTGTTGAATATGAATGATTAATAAATACATATAAACACTCTTTGTGAATGAGTTTAGAAGAAAATGGCAGAATTCACTTTACACAGACTTAAATGTACAGTGAACTTTTCTGGTGCTGGTGGATGACTGGGAGTTTGGGACAAAGTGAGTGGGACTAACTGGGACAAACTATTTTAATATAATGTAACACATAGTTTACACATTCTCACTTACCACTATCATGTTTTTTATTTTCATCTTGTTCTTGTTTGTTCTTCTTTTCATGAGCCCTGTGGGTAAGTCTGCCTCACTTTATCAGTGTGTGTTTGATAACATCAGCACGTTGATGCAGGGACCGATGTCACGGTCTGAGTTCACATCGTACTGAGATCCTCTTAAAATGTCAGTACGTACTGACATGTACCTGTGCTGGATTATACTGATTTAAAAAATAAAGTTACATTAGGTTAACTGTTATTTACTGCAATGTATATTATAATCATGTTTCTTTGGAAAATAAATTGTTTCTTTTTGTATGGAATTTTATTATAAACTTAATACATGTAATAAAAAAACTGCATAGAATAAATGATAAAACATTTTTAATACAAACTCAATACATGTAATAATAAAAACTGCATATAATACATTATAAAACATATTTCTCCTGCCTCGTATATTGAGCATTTGTAAATTTTTGTTCAAGAAAAGGAGCCATTCAGCACTCATCTAATAACATTAGCTTTGAACCTTAGCTTTGAAATTTCATTTTTAACCTCAGTACGGTGGAAGTAGAAAAAAGCTAAGCAGAAGTAGCATGAATTCATTTTCTGGTAGTGCACATGCTCATAATCAAACTCAGACCAATGTGAACTCAGACGTGACACCGGTCGTATTGGTGCCCCATTAGGGAGGTGCCTGACGTATAACCGTAATGGGGGTTTCTAGTTGTATTGCTTATATCTGCCGTCCCTCGGGGGCCCCCTTCAGCTCGGGGCCCTAGGCATTTGCCTGTGTTGCCTACCCCGTTACAACGCCTCTGAGTCTGAGGTATGAAGCTCCAGGGCTGAAAGTGAGACCCACTCTGGCCCTGCGTGCTCGCGTGCATGGATTTGTGTGTGTGTGTGTTTGTGTGTGTGTTCATGAGTGTGTGTGTGTGTGTGTGTCCCAAAATCAGATGCTGAGCCAGTGTGACAATAACAATGTTTATTTAAAGGGCCCATGTCACGCTAAATTAACTTTTCTGTGCTTTAAACATGATAAAGTGTGGGGAGGAGGAAGTCAGTGTCTCGTCTATAGACACGCCCACTCATGAATATGCATAAGCAGGCCTCAAATCAACCTGTTTGTGTAGAGTTGCTCAGAAAGTGACTTTTCAGAGGCTAAAACTCTGGAAAACAGACGAGTTTGGGAAAATAAACCTCAAATACTATGTTTTTGGGGTTCTTAGAACAAATGGAGATGTGTGAAAAATAACATGACATGGGACCTTTAAAGATGACGGACAAACCTGTGTTGCTCCTTGGTACTTGCGTTGCTCCCTCTGCTGGTGCAAACTCCATTATTGGTTATGAGATCTTCTTTGTCCTACGCATTTGGTGGTTTGAAGGCTAGATTTCTGATGCATTACCATCAATTCTGGACTGGCGTCATATATGTTTGGGACGACGCATCAATGGTGTAAACTCACACACAGAGATCATGGCTGCACTGAATGTTGACACAAAACAAAGCGGAGATGTAAAAGTTAACCTTTCTAGTATAAGAAAATAATTTAAATAAAACAATAGTCAATATTTAACAGCCACTAAATGAGAAAATGCAGAGTAAAGTGTGTTTGAGGGAGAGAGCAGCCACATTAAATAAGGGGGAAAATATATCATTAAATTTTAAAGTTGTTTATTTAAAAAAAAAAAAACTTGTTTATTTAGTTTTCTACATTAATAAATGTTTGTGCAGCAGACAGAGAAGACGATCTGCTTCCAATTTAACTTCTTCAAATGTCATTGTGTGCTTCTGTGCACTCACGTCTCCACATTGAAAAAGCAAAACGCTCATTTAAATAGGGCGGTCTCCACCACTTCTGCACGTTTACTAATCATTGCTGCAATCTTAGTGAAACTGCATCACCATTTAGGGACGCAACTGGTTTACCACCCTTTATTATAGATCTTAGTGAAACATTTAATCACTAAAGGCAGCTTTGAATGGCTCAATGTTGACAGGTTGTCCTGGCAACTCAGGCTAAAATGGAAGCTCAATGTTGACAGGTTGTCATGGCAACTCAGGCAAAAATGGAAGCTCAATGTTGACAGGTTGTCATGGCAACTCAGGCAAAAATGGAAGCTCAATGTTGACAGGTTGTCATGGCAACTCAGGCTAAGATAAAAGCTGCAGAATCTCCACCATTCTACAGAATCTCCTCGTGCACCGTCAGAAACGACTAAAGTAGCTTTAATAATATTGATTAACGTTGACCAGCAGATGTCATCAGTGAGCAACGTTTGGGACCAAAGTGAGTTTCTAACAATAATAATGTCAACTTTAATGACTAATTTTGAGATTTTCCAGAATCCTTTGAGTAAATACTGCTCGTTTTATTTTAAACTTATTTACATATTTAGTAATAATCTTGTGTGAATGAGATGATAATGTAAAGATCTTTGGAACGACTTTGTCATAAAAGTTCTATTTAAATTTGTTCATTTTAACATTTAGTCTGAATTGGATCATTTTATACAGTGTGTGTGTGTGTGTGTGTGTGTGTGTGTGTGTGTGTGTGTGTAACCCAAAATCAGATGCTGAGTCAGTGTGACAATAACAATGTTTATTTAAAGGGCACATGTTACGCTAAATTAACTTTTCTGTTCTTTAAACATGATAAAGTGTTATTAGGGCTTCATACACATGTCCTAAATATAGTTTTTAATTAATTCCCTCAATCGTTAGTTAGAGTGTGATTTGCTCCTTTCTTACTACAGGGTGAGCCCAAACACCTCGCTACATTTTGATGACGCGTTCCCACTTTGATGACGAATTTGACTTGGCACTGAGCTGAAGAAGCCACGCCTCCAGGAAGCTTTCTCTCATGATTGACATGTAAACAGACACGTGTTTATAAAACAGCATGAGCTCGGCTACGGATTTCAATATGTTATTCAATAAATTAACGACCATTTTGAGAAAAATGGCCATAACGACCACTAGGGGAGGTTGCTGAGGTGGATCCACATCCTAAAATAATCAGTAGTGTTCATTCCATCTATGTGCCAAGTTTCATGCTTTTAACCCAAAGTGCACGATTCTACCAACAATTCTTCCTTAACCGCCCACTACTGGTACTGATCCAGGATCTGTGGTGGAGAACATGACCTGACTTTAATCAATAAGTTCAGGAATATTTTGTTTTCTGTTATATTCACACAAATGATTCATTTTTTTTTTAAAAATTTCATTTATTTAGAAATATATTACAATGATATTTAAACAAAAACTGTTAATTTTTTTTTAATTATATATGTAATATAAAGATGTATGAGAGCAGCATTAATATCAACATATTTCCCCTCAGGGATCAATAGTTTACTGAATCTGATCAGGTTTATTGATTAAGTTTGATCAACTTCATTATATTTAAACTAATTTAAATCATCCTGATGACATCATTCCAGACTATAATGATTAAACAAAAACAAATGCATCAGTTATTTCACCACTAGAGGGCAGAATATTGTACAGTATTAGAAGCTATCAAGTTATCATGAACCTATGATGTTTCAGACTCTACAATCCCTGTCATCGTTGGTCTCGTCCACAACAACAGAACAACTGCAGCTCTTCACCAGAAATGGCCGTAGCTTCACAGACACATAAACGTTACGTGGGAACTGGTCTGCTCAGTATTTTGGTAGTTTAGACGTGTTTCAGGTGGACGCTTCAACATGTTGTTTAGCTCAGGACCAGGAGGGGTGCTGGGGTGCACCAAATGAACGGTCCCCTTTAACATTTCCCTTTACCTCACGATGACAGCGTTTCATTCACATTATGTCACTTTCTGCATTTAACAGTGGATTTTATTTTTATTGGTAGATTCTGTCATTCTGTCTATGATTCTATTAACACAGATATTATAGGACCATAATTAGCCAATCATGAGCTCATTACAAGTTGTTCATTAATCCTGTAAGAACAAAGTCAAACCTCAAAGTCAAACTGTTTCCACTGAAGACCTTCATTTACAAATCAATGGGAATTTAAATTATTCAGCCACAAAATCTAAATATTTTCCTCCACATCATGTGATCTCTGAACAAACTGATCGTTTTAGTCAATTTCAAAGTGATGACACTGCAAAGGATGGATGAATATTTCTAGATCCTTCATGTTCATTCTGTCTCTTCTATCCTTCAGGTGGAGCTGATTCTATGCTGATCTTACAGGTGATTGGAGGATTGTGGAACCACTCAGCCGTGACAGCAAACATGGTGAGAAATGAGTGGATTGAAGTTTGGTTCCTGACGTCCATGTGGATGTGGATGAACAGCCACTGTTCTTTCTAGGAACACATTTAGAAACAAATGTTTGTTTGGTTCCTTGTCTGTGTTTAATCTCTAACTGTTCTACAGGACTCTGGAAGCCAGAACAAAGTGACACCTCAACGTTCTCAGGAAGATGAAGCTTCAGAGCAAAGAGTTCAACAGCAGAGCCAAGCTGGAGTTAAAGCTAAACATACATGTGACCAGTGTGGGAAGGCCTTTAGCTTTAAATCACACCTCGCTAGACATCAAAGAATCCATTCTGGAGAAAAATTCTTCATCTGTGTTGAGTGTGGAAAAGCTTTTGCTCAGAAAGAGAACCTGAAACGCCATCAGCTTGTTCACAATGGAGAGAAACCACACACGTGTGATGAATGTGGAAAGACTTTTAGTCAATCTGGACACCTCAGTCTACATCTCCTCATTCACCGTGGAATCAAAGCTCACTGAACAGATTCGCTTCATGTCTTCTTCTATCCTTCAGGTGGAGCTGATCTATGCTGATCTTTACAGGTGATTGGAGGATTGTGGAACCACTCAGCCGTGACAGCCAAACATGGTGAGAAATGAGTGGATTGAAGTTTGGTTGCTGACGTCCATGTGGATGTGGATGAACAGCCACTGTTCTTTCTAGGAACACATTTAGAAACAAATGTTTGTTTGGTTCCTTGTCTGTGTTTAATCTCTAACTGTTCTACAGGACTCTGGAAGCCAGAACAAAGTGACACCTCAACGCTCTCAGGACGATGAAGCTTCAGAGCAAAGAGTTCAACAGCAGAGCCAAGCTGGAGTTAAAGCTAAACATACATGTGACCAGTGTGGGAAGGCCTTTAGCTTTAAATCACACCTCGCTAGACATCAAAGAATCCATTCTGGAGAAAAACTCTTCATCTGTGTTGAGTGTGGAAAAGCTTTTGCTCAGAAAGAGAACTTGAAACGCCATCAGCTTGTTCACAATGGAGAGAAACCACACACGTGTGATGAATGTGGAAAGACTTTTAGTCAATCTGGACACCTCAGTCTACATCTCCTCATTCACCGTGGAATCAAAGCTCACAGATGTGAACAGTGTGGAAAGACTTTTACACATAGATCAACTTTAACGAGTCACATGCAGACTCACTCCAGAACAGAGTTGTATCGCTGTGAACACTGTGGGAAAATATATAAATACAAAAGAACCCTCATCATCCACCTGAGATCTCACACTGGACATGAAGTGTGTCCCTGTGACCAGTGTGACAAAATTTTTACAACATATAGAGATTTAAAACGTCACCAAATCAGCCACTCATCAGAAAGACCTCATAAATGTGACACATGTGGAAAATCTTACAAGAGGAAATCTCACCTTAATCTCCACCAACGAGTTCATGAGAAGAATGTTTTCTGATGTGATGAGTGTGGGAAAACCTTCAGCACTTCATCTGTTCTCCACTCACATCTCTGTGTGGATGGAGACATGGAGCAGGAATCATCTTCAGATCCCAGCGACACACGGATGGTGACGACACCTTCTGGTTCCAGTGTTGGACTGAAGAACCCAGAGATCAGGCTGCACAGGATTCCAACATAAACCTGCTGTCAGCTGGAAAATGGACACCAACAGTTCAGGAAGTTGTTGATCTGGTCTGGTTAAATAAATAAATGTGACACATTGATTCCAGTGCTCATTGTTTTTTTACATTGTGATTTTATTCCTTTGAATCATCACTGAAAGTGTACAAATATCAGGTAATTTAAAAGAAAATATCAAGAAAATCTCTTTACGTTGTGTGACATTTTTGAAAGTGTGTAATATGTTTTATTGTGTGAATTTAATCAAAATCATAAAGATGAGACAATGGATGTCTTGTTTTGTGCAGTAGTTGATGTTAGTTTGTCTTAAAACACTTAAAATCTATTGTTCTTATCTTTAATGAACTGAATGCAGTGTTTACCATGTAAATCATCTTTTTCTGTATTCAGTAGACATTATAAATGTATAAAACACTAATGTACACCTTAATAATATTTATAATAGTTTTTATTATAATAAATAACTAGTTATTTTCACATAAGCACCACTGTTTGGCTCAGTGTAACACCCAACATAATATAGTTTTGCCCTAATTTATTCATTTTTAGCAATTGTATTCCATAGATATCTGACATATTAAATGTTAGAATAAAATAGTCTTCCAGAAATTTTTACATATAAGTAAAAAGTCTTAAATTTAGTTCTGACTAGTTATAACAGGAATAGTATCATCTCAAATAACATCGTCACAGGTAAGAAAATTAACCAGAATCAGAATCAGAATTCCTTTATTTATCCCATTGGGAAATTACTCACATTACAATAAATATTACATATAAAAAGGATAAACGTTAATCAAGAAGAAAGAAAGAAAATGTTTTAAACTTACTTAATTAAGTAAAAGGCTGTTAAAAATAAGGATTAAATACAGACACATTACAGTAGTAAAAAATAAAATAAGATAAATAATGTGACAGTGAGGTATCAGCTACCCTGATAGCAGTGTGTAATCCCCACTAGTTCTATTTACTGTAATATTACCAGTGAAAACACCACCACAATAGTGGAGAATAGGGACTTAAGGACACAACAACTCTGTGTTCCACAAAGAGGAAGACACTGTTCTACATTTACACATTTATTAGAGGAGTAATTACTAATGGTACAACTTCTGTTTTATTGATGGACAATGATATAATATGATGGAGAATTGTTCAGTAAAAAAAAAATATCTGTTTTCCTTAATTTGTTCACTAAATTCCTGTAAACAATTGTTCTAATGCAGTGGTTCCTAAACTTTTCACAGTCCGTACCCCTTCAAACATTTAACCTGAGGCCATGTACCCCCTACTCCTGTACACTATAATGTAATGCAGTGTTTTTTAACCTTGGGGTCGTGACCCCATGTTGGGTCACCTGGAATTAAAATGGAGTCCTCTGAAATGTCTAATAATTTATGATTTAAAAAAAAAAACAAAATGATTAAAATGTATTTTTATAATGTTGTAATTATTATTTTTCAAATCATAACACCACACACAAAACAAACTTAAATAACTGTATTCTATGTTTTCACTTTCACAAATTTAATCTACATAAAATAAAATGCAGTATAAAAATATCTGAGCTGACACATCTTGTCACATTGTGTCCTAATCCTCACAACAACAAACATTATCAAAAGATAATTCTAGAAAGAAAAGAAAATAAATGTGTGTCTTTGTAGTTTTTTCATTTCAGATGTGATTGATCCACTGAAGCAGAGGATGAATGCTGTAACCATCACTGCTGTGTTACACATGGACCAAAGTTTCCTCTCAGCCTGTTGTTAATAGAAATAAAACACTTTCTCATCTGCTTTGCTTCACTTCATTTGGGGCCAACATTGTTGAATTGATTGATCACCACATTTGACTCTACACAGATATACAGTATGTATGAATAACGTGCTTCATTAGAGAAAATAACACACAGAGTATTAAGGAAATGAGTGTTTTTCTTCTTTTTTAATGTAATATCTTTATGTAGGTCAAACAGTCAAACATTGTTTTGGGTAGTACATGTGAGTGACATATAACATTCTGTCAACTGGACCTTCCATGCTGTGGTTGTTGGGTGGGTGGGATCAATGTGTGACAGAGGGACATGATCACATTCACTATTCACTGTACAGTCTTATCTTAGTGCTGTATGTAACATTACTGGTGGTGTTACTTTGAGGGTCAGTAACTATCAAGGCTATTGTCTGCATCTGTAGGGACGAGGAAACGCTGAAAAACTCTAATACAACCATTTTCAAGTCCATGTACATCCATCGTATGAATGTAGTGTGTGAGTGAGTGTTGGTGGTGGTCAGAGGGACCGATGGTTCACTATGGTAGCCTCACTTCTGTCAGTCTGCCCCAGGGCAGCTGTGGCTACAATAGTAGCTTACCACCACTGTGTGTGGAGGGAAAGAATGATGTACATCAATGTAAAGAGCTTTGAGTGTCTATGAAAAGCACTAAATAAAATCTAATGCATTAATAATAGTATTATTATCCACAGGTATCCATGAAGTTACCGTAGTATTGTAGTTGTTAATGAATTCAACCAGGACTCTAAGCTATGCTTTATGACGACTGTGTCCTCTAGAACTAAAGTATCATCTTTACCTGTCCGTCACTCATGTTAAAGTTGTGCCGACTAGCAAACAAATTATTAATATCTTTATATTTAGACTCACTTTCAAAGTAAAAATCAATAAACAGATGAATATCCAGCACTGTGGATGATGTCATTGTGATAAACTCTGACCCAGAACCAGTCTCTGTAACTCACAGTGTGAGATAATAAGTAAGTTGCACTACAAGATCATTAAGTCACAGTTTGAGATCATTTTTTTTTTATCCATGTCACCTCCAGGGCTCCATATGTATTAGTGAATATTTTTGAGACAAATCTCTTCCATATAATGAATGGGGCTTTTTTTTTTAGCTTGTGTTGGTTAAAGCTGTTTATAAATCACCACCTGAAAATAACACTATTTTAATAAATAGTTTCTTTGTTCAATACCTCTGTGAACTGTAATTGTTTAAATTAATGTGTGTTCATTACTGAAATTTAAGTAAGATTATATTAAATCTGGAAGTTTTGCATCTTTTTACATAATGAAATATAGTAAAACATTGTAGTCACAAGTATTTAAATTAAAAATAATATTTGATGAGCCAACCCACCACTATCTATCTATCTTTAATCTGTATCTTGTTTTTGTGCAATGCTTTATTATAATAATATTAATTACTAAGATATTTAAATTAGCTTTTATTTACTTGTTTGTGTTCTTTTATATGTGTATGTGAAACTCTTTTATCACAAGTAAATAAAATGTCAAAAAAGTAATTTTGCTCATGTTTTCTCTTCATGTAAAGCATCTTTGTGGATATGGTAAAGACCACTATGTAAGTGTTAGAAATGATTCTGATAATAATAATATAACAATAATGTAAATGTCAATTACGTGGTATAAAAAATATAAGAGGGCCAAAATAAAATCTGGCCTAGGGCACCAGAGAGGTTAGGGTCAGCACTGCCCGTCATTCTTTGTTTATTTCATTAAATTAAGATCTTAATTTCTGTCATGACATTTCAACCAAAAACTTAAAAAGTGTATCTGCAGAAAATCCAACATGACATGACGTCAGCTAATTGCTGTCGCTCTCCCAGCAATACAGTTAAAGTCATGTGTTTAGCCAACCAGACGCATGGAAAACGTCATTTCTGCTTTTTCTTCCGACGACAACAAGGTGGATAATGAACCACTCTTTCTTTTTGTGCTCAATGTTCATGTATTTCGTGATGACATGAACATCATGACATTTGTAGATGGTAGATAGTACCAAGATAGAGAGCGGAAAAAAAGCAATTGCCAGTGGGGCGTTTACTATCCGTCGGGACAGTGGGACATTAGCCGATTATAGCCGATACAAACCATGGGACGCATCCACAGAGGCTTTTATTTTCTATAATAACCCCATGGAATCAGCTGTACGTTCCAGCCAACACCGATGTTTCGTTGACTATAACCGAGGCGAGTAGGTCCCCTATGAGCCCCCAGCCTAGGAAGCGAGACGGCGGGTGCGAGCTGGCTGGGTGGGTGGCTCTATCGGTGGTGTGCTTCCCTTGGTGACATTGTCAATGCACAATGCTGTAAAGTGCCATTCATATTGTAACAGACTAGGTCCTATGTTACTGAGTTATGTTCCACGTGTAGTTTATTCAATGTTTAACAGGTGTTGTGGTTTCCCATGGAATTTGAAGCATCGTTACGTGCAGCTTTCTCTGCCAATGTTCGTCTTTGTTTACATGTGTTCTGCGTGTTGATTGGCTGGGAGGCTGAGGAAGGGTGGGCGTCAGCAGAGAATGAGGGGTACATGATGTTTTAAGGACTTCCATTAAAGGCTCAAAATCTTTGATAACAGCTCGAGTCACGTCATTACATTACAGTATAAAACACATGGGCTTCACTAACATTACATTTTCACATTGTTCTGCGGGACACAAATTATCGTCCCGCGGGCCGTGAGAATGAGACCTCTGATGTAGAGGATGTTCTCAGTCACAGCTTCTCTCTGTGGTATGACACTGACACTATTTAATAAGAGCGTTTTTAGCCATGAATATAATGAAAAAAGGGAATGGACGGAGGCATAAACATGCTGACATTAACACGGACACATGGACTTATCACACACATGGAGATCAGCAAACGGAACAGGTTTCATCAGACGGGTGATACTAAGACCTGGACATGCGTCCCCCCCATACTGCTGCACAGGCTGTAATATCACCAAGTTTATCATTGGAACCATTTTTAGAGCTACTATCTTTACCAGGAAGCAACTATTTATTCCTGGTTTTTGTTTTACTGGACTTTATTTACTGGTGAATAGTTTCTATCTCTTCTGCTCCATGGACCAAAGTGTGTTACTGTTGAGCTGTTGCTTTAAAACAACAATCCAAATAAAGGTGAAAACACTTCTCATGTGTGGTCTTCTGTGTTACAGCCGACAATAACATGTTGGTTGTGTGTTTTTCCCAATAGACGTGATACGTCATGTTCGCCCCCTGTCCAATCACAGCCTTCCCAACCCCCAGACCTAAAGTGGAATTAAATAAAGCTGAATGAACCGGTTTTCCATGTAAACCTCAGTTCTGGAATTACTATTACCATGTAAACATGAAGCAGAATGATTTAATGCAGAATAACTCATTCTGAATTAAAAAAAACATCATGTAACCGTGGCTACTGAGGAGTTTAGAACAACCGTTGATATGCTGGGGAAGAACTCCACATCAAAGAACATCAAAGTAAGACCTCAAAGAGCAGAATTTCAGAAGATGACATCACAAAGCAGAACATCAAAGGAAGAAATTAAAAAGTAGAACTCCAAAAAAAGAACAAAAGGCAGAAATTGAAAGGCAGAGCTCATAGAGCAGATACTTACTCAGGAGAAAAAACACAGACAGAGTGTAAAAGCCCAAAGCTGCAGATAGGAGAGAATAGGAAACATCTGGAACAGCCCCTGATTCAAAGAAAGACTGATACGTCCCAGAATTAACATCCTTCCCTAAGCTGCTCTTAAACGGTAAATCTCATACCATCTTTTGACACAGAGGACAATCTATCAAGTCAATTATGATTACAGTGACCAGCATTTTTTCCAATTACAATTGAATCACAATTATTTTATTTTTTTTGCCTCAAAAATTCAATTACACTTACAGTACGTTATCATTTACTTTACAATTATTCAGAAATACTGAACCTGAAATAGATAACCTATTAAAAGTTAACCTTTCTCTTGTGTTAGCTTTCTGTTAGCATCTCATATGATAACGGGTCTTAAGTCAGCTGTAAAATACACTTTTAAAATGGTAAAATGTGGGAAAGCTTGATATAAACATTTGAATAATATTTTAACTACATATGTGTAGAACATGTTCACCAGTTTAGCATTAAATAATTGACTTTTTTATAGAATTTTAAAGGCAATTACAATTACAAAGTAAATTATCTGAACTCAACTAGAATTTAATGAGATTACGACAGCAACAGATTTTTAAAATTACAATTACAATTATAACTACACCATCTTTGTAATGAATTATCAATTACATGATTACACTTATAACTGATAATAATGGTAATCTACTTATAATATGTTTTCATGTGTTTCAGGTTGTTTACCAAAGCAGTGACAGTGCACCAGTCGTGAAGAGTGGAAATAAGATTGTCATGGGTCAGTCCATGAGGAGAGAAACTGAACCCCAACCACCTGCTGATGAGTGGTTAGATATCTTTAGAAATGGTGAGATAATGAAAAAGGTGCTGCAGGCTGGAGGAGGAAGGCCACATCTTGGACAGATTGTGAAGATTCATCTAATAACACGTCTGATGAAAAAGGAATTTAAGAAGCTGGTCAGTGAGGAGGAGTTGTCTTTTACTTTGGGAGATGGGCAAGTGAATCAGGTACTGGATGTGGCGGTGAGACTCATGGAAATGAGAGAGAAGGCGCTCTTCCAGGTTCAGTCAGAATCTGAGTTTGAAATTACGCTCCTGGAAGCTACTGATGCTCCAGACCTGAAGCTGCAGCCCCCCACTGAGAAGATTGATCTGGCCACCTGCAAGAGGGAGCATGGGGGTTTGAGCTGGAAGTGGCTGCTTGGTGCCACTGCAGTAGCCATTGGTGGCATCGCTCTGTCTGTGGCCATCTATGCTAGAAAGTGATTGAAGAACTGTAGTAACGACTAGTGTTGGGGTGGTCAAGACCGGTCTTGGTCTCGAGACCGGTCTCGAGACCAAATTTTAAAGGTCTTGGTCTTGTCTCGGTCTCTGAAGCATTTTGACTCGGGCTGCCCGGACTCGAGATTTTCCGTCAAGACCGTTAGAGACCAGCACTAATTCCTGCTATTTTTAAACTTTTTTATAATGTGATAATAACACGGAGAAGAACGGGATAAAACAATCCTTTAGTCATTATTTAATCCACCCCGTATAATGACCGCAACCTTCCTTAATGTGTGTGTGTGTGTGTGTGTGTGTGTGTGTGTGTGTGTGTGTGTGTGTGTGTGTGTGTGTGTGTGTGTGTGTGTGTGTGTGTGTGTGTATGTGTGGCTGCGGTGTCAGTTTGGACCGCGGAGCGCAAGGGAGATATGAACTAATCACCGGTAAAAATCCCAGTAAAACGCCAGAAAACAATCACCAGTAATAAATATTATCTCCCTGGTAAAGACAGTAGCTCTAATAACTGGTAAAATGATAAACTGATGATATTACAGCCTGTGAAGGCTGGATAGGGGACGCATTTACTCTGCTTCTGGGTCCTAGTGCCAGCCGAGCGGTGAAGCCTGTTCCGTTTACCGTGTTTACTGAGGTCCGTGTGTGTTTAATAAGTCTGTGTGTGTTTAATAAGTCTGTGTGTGTTTAATAAGTCTGTGTGTGTTTAATAAGTCCGTGTGTGTTTAATAAGTCCTTGTGTGTCCGTGTGAAAGTCTGCATGTTTATGCATCTGTCCATCCACTCTTTTCATTATATCCATGTCTTTTAAGGCTTTATTACATAATATCGGCTGTAGTCCGGGCCGCCGCCATCTTGGATTATGTCGTCACCAGCGCGTCATCGCCGCGCATCACAGAATGAGTCAAATAACTGTAAAGAGGTCTTATATTAGTCTATTTTCTTTTTAAAGTGGTGTTTTTTTGTGTCTTTAGACTCTAATTACATTAATGTCTATAATATGTTCCCCACAATATAAACAGGTTCACAATATAATTATTTTTTCTAGTTTCTGTTTCCACTGTATCCAGAATAATAATAATAATTCTCAACAAGAACAATTGATTAATTTGTCACATGACTTTTCCAGGGGTTGAGTTTGTTTTATTTAGTTTCACATCTACCTGTAGCTCTATGTTTTTTAGACTGATGACAACTTGTTTGTAGTTTTATTTCAGAAAGTTTCACTTTTACAGTTACAGTTGGAAACCTTTGTTAATTGAATATCCTAGTTATATTACAGTAACCAAATTAAACTGTATCAACTAAGTGAATTAATAAAAATAACCTGTGTAAAGGCTTTTTCAAACTAAAATCTTATCTTGTGAAATCTGTGACCTGTTGACCTGAACAACTGAAAGAATCAGAATCAAGAATCATTATTTCTTGGCAGAAATGCTTTTAAACACTTGCTGTACATTCAGCTGACATAAAAATATTGTTTTCAAATATGTAGAATAATTGTGAATGTATCAGTAGCAGTAGTAGTTTTGGTTTCTGGTCTCGGGCAAGTCTTGGTCTCGGATAGTGCTTGAACACAACACTAGTAACGACACGACTTAAACACTGGAGCACATCTGGCAGAGCATTCTGACCATGTGGTCCATGAGGGTGAAAATATTAATCAGTTTATGACCTCCTCACTGTCACTCTCTGTTCTCTGCTATGTATGTGTGACAAATGATGTCATCATCCTCTACAGTTACAAGATGCATTTTGTAGAGGAACAAATGAGAATTAATATTCAAAAATATGATTTATTAATATGAATATGTTTGTTTGCCAGGAGTGCATCTGAAATTGATGTTTAATAAAAGTTTAAATGTAAAAAAAAAACCAATGTGTACATTTTTATTTTACAAGCATCTATTCACATAGGTTACAATCATAATGATGATAAATACAGGGTGACTACAGGTAGGAAGAATATAAGAATATATATTTATGACTTTTTAATACCACCTTAAGAAAATTTAAGACCAAACTTATGATGGAAATACAGACCAAAGGGAAAATATATTATTTTACAATTAAAGGCATTGATGACAGTTAATATAATGTACAATAAAGAAAAATGAAAATAATCAGTTGTTTAAGAACATTATTCAAATGTGTTTATTAATGTGGAAAGAAAACAAAAATATCAACATTGTCTAAAATGATATTTATTGTAACACAATTCTTACAACATTTAATACCAGTGAACAATAACCAGAAATCAAAACTGACTGGAACCTGTGAGCAAACCAAACACCAAAGTGCTTTTATCAGATCCTTCACTGTGTAATGCCATTTGTGGAGCTTTGATCTAAAATTAATACTTCTAAGAAAATGTCAATAACTTGACTAAAACTGACTTTTGAAGGAAAAAATAAATGATCAATCAATACAAATATTTCCATCAAAGAAGCCACTATACCGTACTATTTGCTTATATGAATTGTCACTGACCAACCCCTATTAACAGCTTCATTTCTGTCCTGGCTAATGAAACCTTATATTTCTATTATGGGCCCACCTTAGACATAACAATGTGAACACACACTTTTCATATGAAATGTTGTGAAAACAGAAATACTGATGCACTTTTTTTCACTGTAAATAAATACACTTGACTGCATTTTTGGAACCTTGGACTACTTTTTAAGGCTACCCATGAGGCCATTCTTACAATAATGTTATGTTATGGCTAAAGGACACATATGAGGACAGGAGTGGATTGTTCTGTTAAATAACATTGTATTTATTATAAAATGTGCTACTCTATAGAAAGTTCAATATTAGCTTTTTGCTGATATCCGATATTGTCCAACACTAAATTTCCAATTTCTTCAGTAATGGAAAAAGTCATGTTTGTTTTTGAATATTTTTTCCTATTAATTATTCAATTATTTGTTTATTTATTTATTTTATGTTTTGAAAAATTAATATTATTTATATATTTTTCATTTTCATTTTTATTATGTTGTCAAACAACAGCACATACAGTAATTTTTCAATATCTGTGGAAAAACCAATATAACATTTGATAATATAGCCCATCCCTAATAGAAAGCATATATTATATGAACAGGTCTGATCTCCTGTTAGATTCATTAGCACAATGATTCTCAACTGGTGGGTCGGGACCCAAAAGTGGGTTGCAGACCTATACTGGGTGGGTCATAGACAGCTGGTCAAAAATAAATGAATGCTTAATATTTCTCATGTTGGACTTGTCTTTTATTTTGAAAGAAATTTTCTTTTGCATTTCATGCTGTGAAATGCATGTTACACAGGAAAATATAGAGATTTATGTTTTAAAAAAGATTATTTTCAACAGCTAATTGAGAAAAAATGAATTTGTGGTTGAATTCTAAAAAAAAAAAATTGGGTCACAATTGAACGACCATGGTAAAATGTGGGTCCCAGGGTGAGACCAGATGAGAACCCCTACCTTAGCAGAAACCTCTCATGTTGCCAATGATGTAAACCATCACAGGAGGAAGGTAAACAACGACGGTCACTATCATGTTGTTGGTGATGATCTGCAGAGCCTTCTTCTTCATTGGGTGGAGACCCGTCCTTCCACTGTCAGACTTCCTCAGCGTCCACAGTACTGAGGAGTTACAGATGATGATGACAGGGAGAGCTATGACATACATAAACATGGTCCAGGGACTGTGGTTCAGCTCATCTATGATTGTGTTAATGGTTCCTTTAGCTAAAGTGATGGCCCACAATGCAGCAGCCACGAGGATGCCAACAGTTGGACTCCTGTGGGTGTGATAAAAGACTGGGTGGACCACTGCCAGGTAGGAGTCAAAACACATGCAGGCCGTGAGGAGAGGTCGTCCAGTCAGGTTTAAATCATACAGAAAGTCACTCCACATCTGGACAGGCTGGAAAAGCCAGAAAAGGAAGTTAAACAATCCAAGAGGGATGAACAACAAGAAGAGCAGGTCCATGATGGTGATGTTGAGCATGAAGACATCATTAGGGGTGACATAGTTTCCTCTTTTGTGTCTTTTGAACAACTCCCAGAGAACAGCAGCACAAGCAGGACATCCAACCACAGAGAAGAGAGCGCTGAAGGTCGTCCAGACTGTAATGTCTGCTATCATGTCCCCACAATGTCCACTTTCCTCTGGTCCTTCACTGCAGTTGGACGTCACATTGTGAGAGTCAGGATAGGGAAACATTTCAAACCTTTTGTTCTCTGATAAAATATAACTGAAATAAGCCAGTCACCATAACAACACAAAATATCCTTCTTTCTTTGATGATTTTCCTCATTTGCACCTGATCACAAGGATCTGATTTTCCCTTTGATTCAGATACTGTAAATATTTGGTTCAGATGTATTGTATGGAAATGTATATTTAAATATGTGTAACCAAGGATTACTTTTCATATGCTGTGAGTTGAAATTTACATGTTTGGTCCAGATGTTTTTGGTTCAAATATCATCAGCTTGGGATCCAGTAAAACCAGGTGGAGGAAAAAAGTAGCTCAACATGGAGGAAATAACTTTTTATTCAAATAAATCTGAAACAAAACCTACATTAATAATAAATAGTCTGTTTATGATCATAACTACTCCACCTGCAGGTGGATCACAGACTTCCTGTCTGACAGGAAGCAGCACGTGAAGCTGGGAAAAACCATCTCTGCTTCCTGGACCATCAGCACTGGATCTCCTCAGGGCTGTGGTCTTTCTCCTCTGATCTTCTCCCTGTTCACCAACATCTGCTCCTCCTCTCACCAGGTGGTCAAACTCCTGAAGTTTGTGGACGACACGACCATCATGGACTCATCTCTGATGGAGACGAGTCCACCTACAGGTGTGAGACAGACCGACTGGTGTCCTGGTGCAGCCAGAACAACCTGCAGCTTTAAATCAACCCAGTCTCACAGATGTTCATGCATTAGCACCACAACAGTATATCTATTATTTTATGCTATTAGAGCATGAATAAAGTGTTGTCTTCATGTAATAACAGCACGATGTATTGTCGTGCATTAACTGCACAAAATTCAGTGGGCTGAAGTCAGGTCACGTCACTGCTGACTCATCAAAAACAACGGCAAATTGCTTTATTCGAAGATAGATTGTGGCTTAAGAATTGTTTTGATGACATTTCTAGTGAGAAATGTACCTTTAACTTTCATAATATCCATTTGGTTTATGTAAACTATCTGTATTTTTTCCGGTACATTCTGTGGTTGCTATGACAACCTATATAGAGGCCAAAAAATGTCAAACCAAAAGCAGATAAATATCCATGCACAGGGCGATTGGATGTTGTTTTTTCATTATAATCAATATTTTTTATTTATATTCCTTCACATTTAAATGTGTTCCTACACGTCACGTCAGGTCACATGACCACCTGTCAACCCTTTGTAAACAGTAATATTAAGAGAGATTGTGGCTTTAGCTTTGTTTTGATGACATTTCTAGTGAGAAATGTATCCTTAACTTATATAATATCTATTCAGTTTATGTATAGGATCCATAGTTTGTTTGTTTTGGCAACAATAATCATGCTTTATGCTGTTGCTATGGTGCTAGCATGCTAAGAACGTACCGGAAGTGACGTTTTTTTTTTTTTTTAAAGGAAGAGATGTTGAATTAGGTTTTTTACTTTTTAAAACCCTGAATTATTTACTTTTTACCATTATTATTATTATTATTATTATTATTATTATTATTATTATTATTATTATTATTATTATTATTATTATTATTATTTATAGTCATTCACATTTGAATATATTTCCACACCTTGAGGCTAAAGTTTAATTTAAATCTGTTTGAAACCTTGTAATAATGGAACAATGTGAATAAAGTTTGTTTTCTTTAAAAAAAAACGTGTTGTGCCTTCACTTAAACTATATTAATAAAGTTAAAAAACTATTAAACATGCACTGAACAATATATATTTTAATCTGTTTAAACAAACATTTTAAAAGATATTTCACTTATTGCTGTTAAAAAATCATTCCTTCATGCAGAGTTCAGCATGTGTTTCATCGTCACATTATCTTCAGGAAATAATTATTTTTGTTTTTTTTCTAGTTTGGTGTAATCTCTGTAGTTGTGTTAGTAATAAATACTAATACTTTTGGGGGGTCAATATTTTTAGCACAGCAGATTATACAAATACTGTATATATATATATATATATATATACATATATATATATAATATGTATATTGTTTTCTGAGTGAATCCATCTGTTGTGTAACGTTACAAAAACTATTCCAATATGACAACAAAAGGAAAGCATGGTGATCAAAGTTATTTATTTGTTAATGTGAGAGTTCTAAGATCTTTGTTACATCAACAATAAAATGGTTCAGAAACTGACACATTTCAGAATAATTGTCTTTTTTACATCATCCACTTTAATTAAAACTAAAAATCATCTCCCTCACTTCTTACAGAGGAATTAATTGTTGAGAATGTATTGATCCAGTTAGATTGATTGAATGGTGATCAGCCAATCACAGCCAGCCATTTGACAAAGGTAAACAAAGAGTTAACAGTGATGAGTAAAGTGATGAAAAATGAATAAACAAGTGGTAGAAAATGGTCCAAAAGTGGCAAAATAGTGGCAAGAAAATTGTGAAAAGTGTCTAAAATGGACCAAAAACAGTCAAGAGTGGCAAAAAATGACAAAAAAGAGGAAACAGGTGGTATGAAATGGCTACAGGTAGCTTAAATGAGCAAAATGTGGAATAAAAAGAGGCAAAATGTAGGAAAAAAGTAAACAAGTGCTATTTATTTTGCCAAAGGCTGATTATTTGGATGAAAAGTGCTTAACAATGGTTAAAGAATAGACAAAAATTGAATAAAAGTGTCAAAAAGAACTTAGAAAATTGGACCAAAAATAGGACAAAGAGATATTTTTGGCAAAAGAAGCTAAAATCTGAAAAAACAGGAAAAAGGGTCAAATTTTTTTTTGGAAAAGGGATAAAAATGGGACAAAGGAAGTTGTAAAACAGCCAAAGAAAAGGATAAAAAAAAGGGTTTGAAATGTTTCCTTTTTTAAGGTTTTCTGGGGAAATAATAATTAAAATGAAGACATAAAGAGCCACATGTTGAGAATCAGTGACTTAATAACAGCTTTATCATGGTTTTAGTAAATTAATTTAATAAACAAAACCCTTAGAACACCCTCACTTTATAAATCTTCATCATCATGATGATGATGATGTACAGGTTTGTACAGGGTCTCCTCAGTCCAGATGTTGATGAGCTCTAGGGGGCGCTGCTGCTCCTGACGTTGAGCTCAGCAGCCAATCCTCTGGCTCTCTGGTAAAAGAAGAGGGAGAGTTGTGGATCCAGCAGAAAGTTGTGGTAGATGGTATCCAGACGTGTGCACAGCTACAGCTGGGATCTCTTGTTGATCAGATCCATGGCTGCAGCCAAAGCCAGGTGGTAGTATCCGACAGCATCCAACGGCTCCTGGACAGGTGTGTGTGTGTGTGTGTGTGTGTGTGTGTGTGTTACGCTAGGGCTGTTACTTTAACGCATTAATTGTGATGATCAGATCCGTGCGTGTACATGTAGAATGATCCTTTGTGAGTTATAAACATGACAAACAGCTTCATGTGTCGCTACATGCTACGTCCTGGTTGAAGCTACACTGTTTAAGGCTCAAACATACTCAGACAGACACCAGCGAAGCACCAAATAAATGTAAAACTCAGATTTTAGGAGCGTGTGGACGTCTCTGTGTAGTTGGTGTCACAGTAAACACTGCTCAGCATTGTATCCACCATCATTAAATGTAACACACCTGTATTTCACCTCCTGGTGAAACAGAGGAGAGATGAACACCAGCTTAGAGGAGAGACTGACAGACCAGCTACGACAGTAGAAACACCTTTAAAACACGTCCCAGGAGAACAAGGACTACAGAGAAGAGCTAAGAATCATGGGACATGTAGGATTTTAATGAAAACTACTACATGGTGGTGTTCTCCAGTCTGTAAGCTCTGAGGAGAACAGACTGTCTGCTCTCCTCAGAGCTTATATACATGGACAGTTATTACATACACACAGGCAGCATCAGGGGCAGCTAAAGGGCTGCAGGGGTCCTCAGGTAAAGACTGGAGCATCCGTCCAGATCGCCTGTATTAAATAGATGGTGAGGCTAATGTATGTCTTTCTGGATTATTCAGATTAAACAACCCGTGAACATCTGGAAGTCCCTTTGTGTCCAAGTGTGCAACAATTATTACGATAGTATTGATTAAAAAATGAAAAAACAACAGAAAATCTCCCTACGTTGCTGAAAACGGAGCGTAGGGGGCTCCATCACTACAACATTGGGGTCCCCTACGCTCAACAGCACTGGAGAAAACCCTGGGAGCAGCTGCAGGATAATCCACAACACCAGTGAACAGGTGAGTTCATAAAATCTCTTAACCAATAGATATGGAGGTAGATTTGTGTATTTAATATTCAATGGAAAAGAAAAAAAAAACCTTTCAATCAAAAATAAACATTTTCAATCAAAGACATACAGTTTTCAAATGAAAAAAAAAAAATTTGAGACCCAAATATTTGCATTTGAACACTTTTTTCTTTGATTGAAAATATTTATTTATAATGGAATAATAACAACACAAATCCATCTCCATAAAAGGTTAAATACGTTTTAATCTTAAACATCAGAATATTCTACAATTGTATTAAATACATAATAATAGTAGAGGACCCTGAAAAATAAATGAACAAAATATGTATTACAATAGGAATTTTATATGGAAGCTGATATATTCTGAAACATTTTCTTTCTTTCTTTCATTTTTCTGATTTGGGACTGATATCAATATTGGATCAAAACACCCTTAGTCAGGGTTATGATGGCCAAAGAAATAACTGCTGTTGTCTCTCACACATAAGTCATATTTTGCATTATTTTTTGGGGGAACACTTTAAAAGTTTTATACGTAAGGTTGACATTACGCTGTTATTTCTATGACATGACACCTATCATTAGCATTAATAAGGTGTCATGAAGGATGTTATTAAGTGTCGTTCGTTACCCTAACCTACACGTGTCAAACGCATGGGGCGGGGCCAAATCTGCAGGAGAAAGTAAAAATGAGAGAGAAAACATGAATCATTGTGTAAACCAATCTTAACAATATTTGTAGAAGCTCACAGTTTTCCCGGTGCTTATGTCGCATGATTGCAGTTATTTTTTAAAGTGAAACAGTTGAAAAATTCAAAATTCTTACAAACTTTTCCTCAAATTTTTACATAGTATTGCCCTTAATTAAATTGGTCACAAAATCTAGGGTATTTAAAGTGAAGATCCTTTTGGGTCTGATATCGGCTTAGATATGGTTTGTTTCTTCCATATTTTATAAATTATGAACTGTATATGTAGAAGTGCAAACTAGGGCTCAATAATGTTAAAATTACTCATTTTCCAGCATAAAATCTGTGGCCCATTTAAGATTAAACTGTTGTGTATTTGGCCCCTGAACTGAAATGAGTGTCATAATGTGTCATAATTTTGTAACCAACACTTAATGACAGCTTAATGACACCTTATTTATGCTGATGACAGCGTAATGTCAGCCTTATGTATAAAACTTCAAATAAAGAGTGACCTTTTTATGTATACAGTACATACATTAGTTTTCAAGAATGTAATTTCAGAATCAGAAATACTTTAATAATCTCAGCGAGAAATTGCTTGTGTTACATCCGCTCAATATTTACTTCAAATAAAGAACAAACACCAAACAAATCAATTTTATATAGCGCTTTTCTGGGTTTTTTTTTATTTTTTTTATTAACAACTGGTTGACCAGCTAGGTTACACTACAAAGTAATGAAAGAAAAATACAGTATATCAGAATTTTTTACATGAATATTTTATTCTTTAAACAACAACACTTGAAGATGAACATGCGACTTCATCCACTTTGTTGGCAATGCTCGTCTCAGCGGCGCTGGGTTGTGAAGCGACCTTCTCCCTGACCACCAGCTCCTCTTCCAGAACCCATGCTCAGTTTAGGGGCCATGTCCACCCGGCCGGGACGGGTCTCTTGTTCACGGACTGCCCTCGGCTTCCTCTCCTTCACTTTGAGACGCACCTTATCTTGGAACATTATGGGCCCTTCTACCTGCGCCTCCAGGATTCTTTGAACGGAATCAGAGTTGTCGAACACCACGAATCCAAAGTTGGGCAATTTTCCCCCAACGCTCTTGGTGTTAATCCACAGGTTCACAACATTTCCATATGTCATGAAGAATTCCTTGAGCTCGCGCTTAACAATGTCCTGTGGAAGGTTTCCAACAAACAGCTGGTGACTGTCAGGGTGTCGAACAACACACCTGTTGTCTATAATCCCAGGCTCACCATCTCTACCTCCAGGTCTAGGGCCTCGTGGAGGGACGCTCAGTCTGTCACGAGTGCGCTGTTCTTTGGGGTGCAGGGGTGTCGTTTGCATCTCAACTCTAGGCGGTGTTGCTTTGTCAACATGAGGGGGGATACCAGAGGGGGCGACTCTGCACGCTTTCCTCTTCTCTTTTTGTGAGTGATTTTTGCTGGTCACCAGGGTCCAGGATGATGTCTTGGAAGCCTCCTGAGTATTTGTTGGAGATTCCTCATGAACTTGTGATGGTGTTTTGTCCTTAATTTCTTCCAGGACTTTATTTTCTCTTTCTGAATTGATCTCCTCTGATTTAGGGTCTGGCTCAGGCTCTGGAGCTGACTCTTCCATTGGCCCCTCTACTCCATTAGTGTCAGGGTGAGGCTCAGGGGATGGCTGCCTCTCCTTTGGCTCCTTTTCCACAGCTTCCTCTGATTCTTCTTTATGCTCAGCATGAGAGTTTCCAAATACTTCATCCTCATAGCGGAAGATGTTGTGGTACACATAGAACGTGTTGGAACTTGAACCGTCTAGAGCAAGCACAAACGTCTGCATAAACTTCCTCATTGGTTGGCCACTGTTGGACAGCTCTCCAAGCACCTGTACAACAACTCCATCACTCAGAGTGCCATGGGCATCCACGTGCCAGATCTTTGTGCGGCATTCACTGAACTGCAGTGACTTGATCTTCTTGCGGATTTCCTCTTGCTCATACACAGCTTCAGCCAGCTTTCCATTTGGATCAAGTCCTCCATGAACAAAGGAGGATCTCCTCCCATAAAATCTGTGCAAAGAAGCTGGAGCCTTCTTTAGGACAGTATAATACTGCCTCACAAACTCCTGCCCAACATCCAGGGGACTTGGCTTCTCCATCACCATTTCTTCGGTAAACAATGTTAGGTGCTGTAAAAGAAAAAAAAATGGGGGGACATTAGACATCATCAAATTGTCTAAAACAAGTACTATCAAATACATTATAACTATAAAACAATCATCATAGGTGTTCGGATCTTTGATTCCAGCCCTCCGAAAAAGCTTGCCAGGCAGCAAACAATGTTATAACTCATGTTTTTCTTTGTAACTTTTTTTTTAAACTTCATTGGCCACAGACCACAGGTCATAAACCTAAAACGGAATAAATGCATCATCACAACACGCTTATCAAACACCTATTACCAGTGCTATCAGGCTGATTTAGCAGTTCCTACATACCAACAGGCTGTAAGCTTCTGATGGGGTCCAAATTACTATGGTCCAAGTAACTAGCACAGCACCGTAGTTCCACAGTTAGGCTTTGATGTCTACCTCTGGGACTTTTAGAACTTAGCTCTATCATCTTTTGAGTAACCATGACAACTTGTCAACAAAGCTGTTCTAACTCATCCTGAGTTACCGTGGCTACCTGTCAACATCAGTTTTTCAGCAAAAAAACAGCCTCGTACTGTTACGTGCTACTATGAAGAAAATGTTTAATTGCACACACTAACAGTTGTCAAAAACTAATAATAATTTAACAGACATTAAACAATGAGCTCAAATAATTGAGGGAGAAGTCAAGTATTATTTTACAGGTTGCTGAGCGACCACAATCAGCACAGTGACGTAGTCGGAAGTAAATCCTCAATTAAACAGGATGCCAGTTGAACCGGGACACCATTAAAAGTCGTCCTGGTGCTAAGCACTCTGATTGAATAATTATACCGTCGCTACTAAATATATACCCCCAAAATGAGCAGTGGGGTTACCTCTGTGTGGAACCTCACCAAAAGTCAAGAACATACAATTAAAAGTTACGCTTGAACAGCTTCAACCACTGAGGGTTGAGTCAACTACAATGTTAGAGTTTATTACAGTGAACTCAAAAACAATAGAGGAGACTGTTCAGCAGCTGAATCCATCAACGTGTTGCCTTGACACAATACCCTCAAACTTCTTTAAAACTGTTGTAAAGTCAATTGTCACTGATTTGTGTCAGATAATTAACTGTTCATTCCGATCAGGCACCGTACCAAAATCCCTGAAAGTAGCTGCTGTGAAACCGCTGTTAAAAAAGAGAACACTGGATGCCTCTATACTGGCTAACTATAGACCAATCAGAACCTTCCATTCATGGCCAAGATCATTGAGAAGGTGGTCTTCAACCAACTGAGTCAATTCTTAACATTCAACAAAATATTTGATAAATTTCAGTCAGGTTTTCATTCTCATCACAGCACAGAAACTGCTCTGATCAAAGTGATCAATGACATAAGGTTGAAAAGTATCTGTTCTCATTCTATTGGATCTAAGTGCTGCATTTGACACTGTAGATCATACAATTTTGTTACACAGATTGCAAACATGGGTTGGACTAAATGTTAAAGTAATGCAATGGTTTAAGTCATACTTGGAGGAGCAAAGTTATTTTGTTTGCTTTTATCTCCAGCAGACTGGACTATTGTAATGGTCTTCATCAAACATCTACAGCTGGTTCAGAACGCTGCAGCTCGGGTCTGAACCAGAACAAAGAGGTCAGAACACATTAGTTAAGTTTTAAAGTCTTTACACTGGCTCCCAGTCAGCCTCAGAATAGACTTTAAAGTTCTGCTGCTGGTTATAAATGTGTGAATGGGTTTGGTCCAGAATACATCAGTGACATGTTAGTCAGGTATGAACCCAGCAGGTCTCTGAGATCTATGGACACAGGTCAGATAGTGGAGCCCAGAGCTCACAGTAAACATGGTGATGCTGCTTTTAGTTGTTATGCTGCAAAGAAGTGGAACAAACTGCAGCAGAGCTGAAGTCAACATCACGTGAACATTTTTAAATCAAAGTTAAAGGAACTATTTTTCTCTACTGCATATGATTGAGAGAGAGATTTTTAGTCATGTTGTTGATGTAATGATGATTTTACTGATGATTTTAATTGATTTTACTGACGATTTTAATTGATTTTACTGACGATTTTAATTGATTTTACTGATGATTTTAATTGATTTTACTGACGATTTTAATTGATTTTACTGACGATTTTAATTGATTTTTACTGATGTTTTAAAATGTTCTTATTTATTTTAAACAATTGAATGTTTTATCATGTATAGTACATTGAGTTGCCTTGTGTATGAAATGCGCTATACAAATATATTTGCCTTGTCTTGCCACCAGACCAGCCGTAATCAAGGAAATAAGTCATGTGCTTAGCGGCTCATCATGACCAACAAAGGAAGGGAAATTCATTAAATACAGCTAATGACAATACAATGATTTTAGGAGCAGATTTTCTTTACAGTAGCAACATACCTGACAGGTATCTTTAATTATTAACTGGCAGGACTCCACCAGTCCTGGTTACAATCAGACAATGCAGCTAACCTGAAGCTAGCCACTAGCCAGCCACCAAACACCTAAGTGAACATATTAGATTGCTAACTTACCTTGTGAAATACCTTTATCTATGTAGACAAAACTATTGTAATGAATTATGAGTATCCAACAGTAAACTGTTCAGTGACGAACTAATAGGACGACTCCCACGGTACACAACAGTTTACGAGCTCTTCTGTGTTATTTATTGCTTTACCCCTGTAATTGGGAACAAATTGTGCCTTTCATCTGAATAAGCCAATGAAATGCAATCTACAACAACATTACACACCTAAAAAAAGAACTCATGAGGACACATGAAAGCCATCTGAAAATGCTTTGATATATTCCTAAAAGAACTCATAGGGAGATCAAAGCATATCACCTCTGAAGAAGACTGGCAGTTGACAGTCGAAACACGTCAGGAGAAAACATTTCCTGAAAAGCCTTGTCTGAATAAACAAAACCTAACATGTGATTTTTCATTGTTACTTAGAACAGTGGTTCTCAAACTTTTCAGCCAATGACCCTCAAAAATAAAGGTTCCAGAGACCGGGGACCCCCACTGTACCTGAAGGTGGTTGATCACAGTCATGAACATTGAAGAACAGTCATGTGGAGACAGGGCCATCTATGAGGGGAAATAAAGGGGAGAGATTTTTGGGGAGCTAGTGTTGTGGTGGTCAAGACCGGTCTTGGTCTCGAGACCAAATTTTAAAGGTCTTGGTCTTGTCTCGGTCTCTGAAGCATTTTGACTCGGTCTTGTCTCGGACTCGGGATTTTCCGTCAAGACCGTTAGAGACCAGCACTAATTCCTGCTATTTTTAAACTTTTTTATAATGTGATAATAACACGGAGAAGAACGGAATAAAACAATCCTTTATTCATTATTTAATCCACCCTGTATAATGACCACAACCTTCCTTAATGTGACTGAGTGACGTGTGTGACACTCATACGTGTGTGGCTACGGTGTCAGTTTGGACCACGGAGCGCAAGGGAGATATGAACTAATCACCGGTAAAAATCCCAGTAAAACTCCAGAAAACAATCACCATGAATAAATATTATCTCCCTGGTAAAGACAGTAGCTCTAATAACTGGTAAAATGATAAACTGATGATATTACAGCCTGTGAAGGCTGGATATGTCATGCCCTCTACCTCTGGCATCTCCTGAACTGGTCCATTGGCACCATCTGGTGGTCTCCATGCCTCACTGTCCAGACTACTCAACTCTAATCATCAGGATTGCTTCCAGCTGCGGCGGGGAGTGGTCACACCACTACTTAAGACACCGGCAGACCACAAACCGACGCCAAACTGTAAGCATTGCAGACTCTGACCCTCTCAGCCGATGGGATCTCTCCTGCTTCCTTCCCACCTGGAACCATCATCACCGCTGGAATCCCTCAGCTCACTCCACCCTTCAGCTGGTTCTCCCCCACTCCTGTGCCAGGCTCCTTCGTTTCGGCCGCGTTGGCTGCAGCTCGAGCGTCTCTGTGTTCCTGCCCATTTGGGGTTCAGAGGTTTCCTTTGTTAGTTTAGTCATTCTGAGTTTATGCCTTTAGACCTAGGGTTCTGTTTTTTCATCAGTAGTTTCCTGATCGTTTTTAGTTAATCTTAGTATTAGGTCTCCCTCAGTTTGCTCAGCACTTAATTTCTCCACCACCCCACTTTGGGCGCTGGTAGGTTTTCTGTTGTATTCAGTTTTTGTGAAATAAATCAGTTAATTGTATCTGTGCCTCCTGTTGTGCTGTCTGCGCTTGAGCCTCAGTTCCGTTTCGTGACAGGATAGGGGACGCACTTACTCTGCTTCTGGGTCCTAGTGCCAGCCGAGCGGTGAAGCCTGTTCCGTTTACCGTGTTTACTGAGGTCTGTGTGTGTTTAATAAGTCCGTGTGTGTTTAATAAGTCTGTGTGTGTTTAATAAGTCCGTGTGTGTTTAATAAGTCCGTGTGTGTCCGTGTGAAAGCCCGCATGTTTACGCATCTGTCCATCCACTCTTTTCATTACATCCATGTCTTTTAAGGCTTTATTACATAATGTCGGCTGTAGTCCGGGCCGCCGCCATCTTGGATTATGTCGTCACCAGCGCGTCATCGCCGCAGAGTTACACAAGCCAGAATGAGTCAAATAACTGTAAAGAGGTCTTATATTAGTCTATTATCTTTTTAAAGTGGTGTTTTTTTGTGTCTTTAGACTCCAATTACATGTATGTATATAATATGTTCCCCACAATATAAACAGGTTCACAATATAATTATTTTTATAGTTTCTGTTTCCACTGTATCTAGAATAATAATAATAATTCTCAACAATAACTATTGATTAATTTGTCACATGACTTTTCCAGTGTTTGAGTTTGTTTTATTTAGTTTCACATCTACCTGTAGATCTATGTTTTTTACACTGATGACAACTTGTTTGTAGTTTTATTTCAGAAAGTTTCACTTTTACAGTTACAGTTAGAAACCTTTGTTAATTGAATATCCTATATTACAGTAACCAAATTAAACTATATCAACTAAGTGAATTAATAAAATAACCTGTGTAAAGGCTTTTTCAAATAAAAAAAATATCTTATGAAATCTGTGACCTGTTGACCTGCACAACTGAAAGAATCAGAATCAAGAATCATTATTTCTTGGCAGAAATGCTTTTAAACACTTGCTGTACATTCAGTTGACATAAAAATCTTGTTTTCAAATATGTAGAATAATTGTGAATTTATCAGTAGCAGTAGTAGTTTTAATATTTTAGTTAATTTTTTGCAGGCACCTTTTTTGTCCGTCAAATGTATTTAAAATAAACTAAAATTAAAGAGAGATGTTATTTAACTGTTGAACCTTGTCTTAGTTTTATTTATTTATATATTTTTTTAAATTGAAAAAAATAATGTTTATGGTCTTGGTCTTGGTCTCGGTCTCGGCTTGTCTCGGTCTTGGTCTTGACTCGGTCTCGGCTCCCGAAAGTCTTGGTCTCGTCTTGGTCTTGGTGCATTCTGGTCTCGGGCAAGTCTTGGTCTCGGATAGTGTGGTCTTGAACACAACACTATGGGGAGCATCGATAAAGTCAGTAAAATGATGGTCCATTGTTCTATGAATCTGTGATAACCACATTTATTTATCTTAATAATATCCACTGTTATCCAGGTCGTTTATTATTATTTGCGCCATAGTTTGTAGTCATTTTAAAGATGTAAATCATTGTTTTAATCAGAAATAAAATGGGTCAAAAGTGACCAAAAACTGTAGAAAAGATGCTGAAAAGAGATTTTAAAATTCACAAAAAATGGTTAATATTCGCAAATTAGGGGTATTGTAATTTAAAAATTAGGAACAATTAGTTTGAACTGGCAAATAATGGGCATGAAAAATCGTGAATGAGGTTAAATTGGCCAAAATAAGCATGAAATATGGTGAAAAGATGATAAACGTGACAATAATTGGTCAACATAAGTAAGTTGGTGACAAGGGTTTATTTGTGCCGAAAATGTCTTGAAAGTTGAAAAAATGTGCAGAAAAGGCATTGAAATTTGATGGAGAAGTGGCAGGAAAGGGAGTAATGTAGCAAAAATGCATTAAAAGGAGCAAAAATATGGCAAAAAAAAGGGATAAATATAGGTTCTAATATGGCGTTTGGTGTGGCTACTCTGTGTTTGTTACACATGTCCTAGACTAAATCAAATACTTGGTACAATGGTTTCTGTTCTCAGCCGGTGATGTCTGTATCCTGTGAACAAAAAACTACATTTATATACATTTCAAAGGTTGATTATGATTTTTTTAAATATTTCACGTTATAATTTCTATCCATGTCTAAATATTTATTTATCTATCTGAGGATATAAATACACATAAGGGTTTTAGTTGTGAGATTTTTAGAACATAAATAGAGGTAAATGACAATATTTTACACAGTTGTAACATAATATTCAAACTGACAGAGATTATTAAAGAAGTAAGTGAATAAAAAAGTAAGAAAATAACCCAAAGAACTGAAAAGTAAATCAAATCATTAGAATAAAACAGTAATTAGAACAAAACAGAAATGTAACCAGGTGTTATGTTAATTTATGCCTCTACTAATATTTATATAGATTACAAGGAAACAGATTTTTGATTGTATTTATGTCTTTATTATCTCTCTAAAGAGTCCTAGTTAAATCTATAGACCACGTACCATGTACAGTTCAGCCCCCCCACCTTTGATTAGACGTTTTAGGTGGTGAGGTTGTTTTTATAACCTCAGGTGATCAGCCACTGTTCTGCATTCTGGGCCAGGGTCTATACAGTATATATGATTCCTCAATATATGAAATAATGTTATCCATGTCTGTTATTAAGATCATTTGTTCATTTACCTTTTAACTAAAAAATATGACTTTTATTCAAGCTACAACTGTAAAGTGTTGTGGAGTGTTACAAAAAAATAAAGTTAATCAACTCTAATCATCAAGAGAAAGAAAACAGTATGAAATCTATAAATATGATATCCAAAAGTTATTCTAATTGTCATTTCAAAAATATCAACGTTTGATCAACAAGAAAACGTTTTTAGTAATTCCTTAAAAAAAAGATCCTAACACATCTTAAATTACAAATATTTAAATAATTGTGTGCGTGTGTGTGCACGCGTGTGTGTGTGTGTTATATTGTTAATTGACTTGTCTAAAAAACTAAACCATTGATGAAAAAATAAATGGTTTATATCACATATTGCCATTTTGAGGAAAATATAGAAATATGAATATTGGTCCATATCACACAGGCCTAATGTAACCAAAGCAGTAACGTTTTATCTTGTAAAGGATATGATTGTCTAAACCAGGGGTCCTCAAGGGCCACTATCCAGCATGTTTTAGATGTTTCCCTCTTCCAACACACCTGACTGAAATGAACAGGATTGTTATCAGGCTTCTGCAGAGCTTGATGATGAGTTAATCATTTGAATCAGGTGTGTTGGAAGAGGGAAACATCTAAAACATGCTAGATAGTGGCCCTTGAGGACCCCTGGTCTAAACTGTGTAAAATGAGGTGTTCAAACACTGCTTAAAGTAGGATTTTATTAATATGAGTGTGTTACCTCAATAACAAATAGAAATCACTAGACTGATATGATGCCTTGTTATGTAGCAAGTGATGCTAATGCTAATGCTACATTATAGTTCATTCATTTCATTCATTTTCAGACCCACTTATTCCTGTTTGACAGGGTCGCGGGGGTCTGCCGGTGCCAATCTCTGGCTATCATTGGGCGCTGAGTGGGGGTACACCCTGGACAGGGCGCCAGTCCATCACAGGGCAACACAGACAGACAACCACTCACTCTCATTCACTACTATGGGCAATTTAGGGACTCCATTCAATCTTATAGTCATGTTTTTGGATTGTGGGAGGAAGCCGGAGTACCCGGAAAAAACCCATGCAAACAACACTATAGTTAAAAGACTGTGTGACTATAAGAACATGTCAGATCTTTTGTTTGATGTTCATTTTACTTGGAACCAGTTTGATAAATTGCTTACATACAATTTAAAAAAAAATATTTGAAAATGACCTCATCTTAAATGATCTTTTATTCCTTTTTTCCATTTAGGGTGATGATTTTAAGTAGGTGAATTGGTTCGTTTTATTGGTAAATAACTTTAAAATAGTGAAAATGATTTTAATGAAAAAAATTGTATTTTGATCATGTTTTTCCAAAAATAAATGGTGATATGATTTTTTTCCCCATATCACCCACTGTGACTGAGGTAAAGGTAGCACTGCCTTGGGCCACAGTGTTTTAAGTGGGAGCCCCCTGCCTCTGTCATCATCAACATCTGTGATAAACACCTACAACATGAGACATGTCCCCAGATAAATGATGGACAGTTGTTGATATGAAATATTAACAAATACATGTATTTTGTCACATGTTCTCCACAGGGGCTGCTAAACAAGCTAGCTAACGTTAGCCAATGTGAACTTTAGCTAGCTAGCTCACTCTGTGGGTCTTTACCAGGTACTACGTGTTAAGGCTTCAGCGAGCAGGAGAACTCTGTCAGCATGGAAGATTTTGACAACACCGTACTGTCAGTGTTGGAGGGTAAGTCATGTTTTTCATTAATATTTGGTGATTATTAAGCAAAGTTAGCGTCTGTATTGGTAGCTTTGATCACATTAATGTTGTACACTGTTAGCTGGATGTTGTCTGTCCCTGTATGCAAAAAATGCCTTGCTTAAGTGCCGTGGAACAAGTGCCGAACTTTTTTTCTTTTAATAACCTAAACTTTGGGTGGGACAGCAACAAGAAAAACCACTTATTACTGTTATTATTATTAATAACATTTCCCCATAGTTGACCATCTACACCAAAATGTACAAGTGACTCCAAAATATGAGGTCCCTGAGGAAGAGGCAGGGCTCCACGCCACAAGGATGGGTGTTAAAGAAGAGTTTCTTCTGCTCAAACAACACAGACAATGACACTGATGGTGACAGAAGTGGTGACACAAGCAGTTCAACCATAATTATTGAGAGCAATGATGACCTCAGCGAGGACAGTTTAAATGGAGGTTTGTGCTAAAAGTGGGAACAATTCTGTCAGAGTTCTGATTTGTGTACATCTAAAACCCCTGGGTTTACCCGGGGTTGGGGCTCGAGTGCGAGCGCCTGGTGGCCGGAGCTTTGCCCACGGGCCCCGGCCGGGCAAAGCCCGAAAGGACGACGTGGGCCCGCCCTCCCGTAGGCCCACCACCCGTAGGAGGGATCATATGGGGCTGGTGCAGTGTGGATCGGGCAGTCGTCCAGGGCGGGGGCCTTGGCGATCTGATCCCCGGCTACAGAAGCTAGCGTTAGGGACGTGGAATGTCACCTCTCTGGCGGGGAAGGAGCCTGAGCTTGTGTGCGAGGTGGAGAAGTTCGGACTAGATATAGTCGGTCTCACCTCGACACATAACAAGGGCTCTGGAACCAGCCTTCTCGACAGGGGTTGGACTCTCTTCTACTCTGGAGTCGCCAATGGTGAGAGGCGCCGGGCCGGGGTGGCTATACTTCTTGCCCCCCGACTTAGTGCCTGTACGTTGGAGTTTACCCCGGTAGACGAGAGGGTAGCCTCCCTCCGCCTTCGGGTGGGGGGACGGATCATGACTGTTGTTTGTGCCTATGGGCCAAACAGCAGCTCGGAGTATCCACCCTTCTTGGATTCCTTAGAGGGAGTACTGGAGAGTGCTCCTTCTGGGGATTCCCTCGTTCTGCTGGGGGACTTCAACGCTCACGTTGGCAGCGACAGTGAGACCTGGAGGGGCGTGATTGGGAGGAACGGCCCCCCTGATCGGAACCCGAACGGTGTTTTGTTGTTGGACTTCTGTGCTTGCCACAGATTGTCCATAACAAACACCATGTTCAAGCATAAGGGTGTCCATATGTGCACTTGGCACCAGGACACCCTAGGCCGCAGTTCGATGATCGACTTCGTAGTCGTGTCATCGGACTTGCGGCCGCATGTCTTGGACACTCGGGTAAAGAGAGGGGCGGAGCTGTCAACTGACCACCACCTGGTGGTGAGTTGGCTCCGATGGCGGGGGAGGATGCCGGTTAGACCTGGCAGACCCAAACGTATAGTGAGGGTCTGCTGGGAACGCCTGGTAGAGTCTCCCGTCAGAAGGAGCTTCAACTCCCACCTCCGGGAAAACTTCAACCATGTCTCGGAGGAGGCGGGGGACATTGAGTCCGAGTGGGCCATGTTCCGTGCCTCTGTTGCTGAGGCGGCTGATCGGTGCTGTGGCTGCAAGGTAGTCGGTGCCTGTCATGGCGGCAATACCCGAACCCGTTGGTGGACACCGGGGGTGAGGGATGCCGTCAAGCTGAAGAAGGAGTCCTACCGGGCCTTTCTGGCCTGTGGGACTCCGGAGGCAGCAGACAGGTACCGACGGGCCAAGCGGAGTGCAGCCACGGCGGTCGCTGAGGCAAAAGCCCGGACATGGGAGGA
>NW_021144877.1:24757-107471 GCF_900634775.1 Gouania willdenowi | reverse complement strand
ATTAAAATAAAATAAAATGAAATACTGTATTCATCTGTGTGTGTGTGTTTGAGTGTGTGTTGCTCATATTCATTTTAGAGTGAACCCATCAAACATGAAATCAAAATAAAATTTAAAATAAAAATAAAAATAGTGTCTGTGTGTAATGGCACTATTCTATCGGCAGGGGGCAAGGTGAGAAATCACAATGTTGTGTCACAAGTGTGTAGTGCACTAAACTGGCCAGTTAGGGGCGCCACCTCTCTCTCTCTCTCTCTGTTGGGTGTGGCTCTCTGTGCGTGCGCGTGCCTGTGCGTGTGCGTGCGCGCGCTTCCCTCTCGCTCTCTGTCTTGTGTGTGTGTGTGTGTGTGTGTGTGTGTGTGTGTGTGTGTGTGTGTGTGTGTGGCTTTGCGAGAGAAAAAACCAAGGCGCACAGAAGTCAAAAAGCTGACACTCGTCCAAATGAAAGCATTAAAGCCAAACACCCAAAGGGAAAAATCTGATTCACGTTTAAACAAAATAAAAACAAAGATAAAAAGAAGTAAAACTCACTGAAGCATGATCTGAGTTCACATCATACCAAGATTGTATATGCGTATGCATATATTATTTGTTTATTGGATTCTTCATCTGTTTGATTCACAGAAACACAATTTAGGTTAGGTTCGGGGTTTTAATCTATTTTGCTTTCGGTACAGAGGTGAACTCAGATCATGGCACCGCTGGGATGTTTTGGAAACTTTGGTTGCCCGTCTATCTATGGTCAGGACCTCACAGGCTGTCTGTGGGTGTCCGAACAAAATCAAAGTAAATAATGACCAGCCGTATTTTATGCCTAAACAAAATATCTGAGCCCGAAGAAAAACAGAGGGAACCTACAGCATTAAAAAACAAAGAACCTCAACCATTTGAGCCTTTCTCATGGCAGTTCACTGCGTCAAAACACAGAACAGCTGAGGATCAAAATCAAAGCTCAAAGCTGAAAATCAATACAATGCTTGACTGGTTCCAAAAAAAATCAACACAGAGCGAATATATATATATATGTAAATGAAAATTTACATATATATATATATATTTATAAAGGCAGCTTTACCTTAGTCCGAATTGGTGTTTGAGGTTCAACCGATGGTTCGTGATCCAGTCTCTGTCCGAGGGGTGGACAGAAGATGGTCCTGTTCGTGATCGCCAATTGTTACGGCTGAATTTACGGTTGACCTTATTTGGAGACATGATTTATTGCTCTGGTTGAATGATGGAGTCCAGGAGAAGCATTGATGATTTTATATAAAAAATGTTTATTCTAAACTAAGAAAAAAGGTACAAAATGGAACAAAGTGAAACAAAATTAGCGTCCGTCCAGGCGGACGTCCGAAGGAAGTGCCGCGCCCTCTAACAGTTTCAGCTTAAGGTTTTATACAGATAAGAAAAGGTCCCAGCAGTGAGAGACAAAAGGGAGGGAGTCAGATGCCCATAGTGGAAATGTTGGAGGATGATGAAGATGTTATGAGAAGGTTTGGTGCCAGTCTTTTATCTGTCCTTGATAAGTGTGTGCGTCAGTGTATATCTGCATGTGAGCAGAGACTGTGCTGCACTGAGAATAATACGATCTGTACTATTTAATCATGATTCAGCTGTTCAAAAGTGTAAAGAGTAATGCAGTCGTAATGTATTAAAACATGACAAATTGTACACATGAACATACATTTGAGGATATGATGATGAATATAAAAATGACCATAACACATTACATGTTTATTCAAACACACACTTTTATGAACTCATATCAGGATGAGAGTGGTGATGTGGAGACACGCTAGAGATGTCCCTAAAAGGTAAAAAAGAGCTGTGTCCACATTGCAGCAATTCTGTACTGCATTTGTCTCCTGAATCAGATGATCAGTCATTCCTCAAACTCTTTACACGTTGTGAAAGTCTGATGTTCTCTCTCTACTGAAGGCATCGCTGTCATTTCTTTCAGCAAGGCTGGATCTTTACACTTCCTGAGACGTAAATCACAATCATGTATATGTTCCCCTCATACACTTCAATAGGCTACAATTAATCAGCTGGTTTTCGTGACATATATATATCATGGTAGTATTAGTAAGAGTGGTCAAAGATCAGACCTCTAGCACCATCTACTGGGAAGTTACACAAGTTCATCTCTGAAGGCCCACACCTCAGACCCCTGGGGGCCCGGAAGGGAAACGACGAGAGGTCCGGTTCTCACATATGTTAAGGGGCCCGTTAAGCCGATAAAGGAGCTGTTGACCCCATCTCGATAGCACTTTGCGTTCCTGAGTTAGAGCCCAAAGGTCAAGAAAAAAATTTAGAGGCTTCCGCACAGGGAAGACACCAAATGGTCAATAACTTTTGATAGAAAGATGCCACAAACTTGTGCTTTACATCGTTGAAAAGGTCTCAATGTGCTCTAAAACATATCAAAAAAATCAGACCTCCAGCGCCTTCTAGTGGTGAATTAGGCAAGAGAAGAAAATGTGAAATTCCACTGATGAAGTGTATCTCAGCTTGTGTATGTGCCACAGACTTGTGCTTTACACCTTTGGAAAGGTCTCAATAAATTCTATAACATATCAAAAAATCAGACCTCTAGCACCATCTACTGGGAGGTTACTCAAGTTCATCTCTGAAGGCCCACACCTCAGACCCCTGGGGGCCCGGAAGGGAACCGACGAGAGGTCCGGTTCTCACATATGTTAAGGGGCCCGTTAAGCCGATATAGGAACAGTTGACCCCATCTCGATAGCACTTTGTGTTCCTGAGTTATAACCATTTTTCCAGATTTCCCTGTCAGCACTTTTTACTGACAGCCATTTTTTTCAGACCAATTGGTCAATAACTTTTGATAGGAAGATGCCACAAACTTGTGCTTTACATCGTTGAAAAGGTCTCAATGAGCTCTAAAATATATTTAAGAAAGAAAAAAAATCAGACCTCCAGCGCCTTTCGTGGCGAATTAGGCAATAGAAGAAAATGTGAAATTCCACTGATGAGGTGTATCTCAAGATTCTCCAAATACCTCTTTTTTGCGCTTGGTATCAGTTTGTCCCTGTAAGCTCCCTTTTCTTTCGCCTTCTCTTTTTGCATTACTTTTCTTCTTTTTCCTTGTCGTATCCCTCTATGCAAAAAGTAAAGCTCTGGCAAATGCGTGAAATTCTGGGGGCGTCTACCACCATCATGGCTGACGGAATGTATTACCTCCAATGCTGCAGCAAGGACATCAAATGTGTGCGAGCCTTTAGAGAAGTGGGGTCTATCCAGTGACAGGTGACACCTAAGTAACTACACTGGCTGACAGACCAGCAGTCTGTTGTGGTAGCAACATGGTTCACAGTGTTCAACTTTTTGATGATTGTGCTCTTCATGTTCTTTGCAGCTTCCTGTATTCTACAGCACAATATTTTCCTTGTCATTACTGTACACTGGGGTTGCAAGGTTTCTATTATAGTCTTAAAAGACGGTATCTCAACCAAAAAAAATGGTTGGTTGGCTTCACATACAAAATTTAGCACAAGCTTGTCAAGTGTTGTCTGTGTTATACGCCATGGAGGGACAGCGATGGAATCTGTGGAATTCTTCAAAGGAGGTTCATCAGAAGTGGAGGATTTTTGCTTTCTCTCAGACTCTATTAAGTCAGTCTACATTGACAGTTTGTTGGGGTGAACTCTCTGTTGACAGAAATTAAATATCAATGAGGCTACAGAGGATCTATTCATTAAAATACTCATCAGACCAAATTCAAACAGAAACATTTCCTACACATGAAATTTCTGCTCATCTGAATGGTCTAGTTCAGACATAAACAACTGAAGGCCTGGGGGCCACATGCGACCCCCAAAACAAAATTGTAAGTTATGAAGTTGGAAGTTATATGAACAACATAATATACAGAACTCCGGAAAACAACAACAAAATGTCAAGAAAATTACAATAACAAAACAACAGAAACAAAACAAAAACAGAAAAAGCTTTAAAAAAATACAAAAAATGATCCATAAAACACTCAAAATGACAACACAGACACACTAAACAACTAACACACGACAACAAAAATGTGCTATATAGACGAGAAAATCTACAGAATGAATTTTAAAACAAGGTATTTACAAGCTTATATTAATGCTCGGATTGGTCATTCTTCTAAATGCTGACATGAATGTTGATGTTTCATCATTATGTTTCAAACATAATGCTTCATAGTACTATTATATTCGAGAAAAAGCCTTTTCCTACAGTTTTTGGTGATTGTGATTCTAAAATGGACATAGGAGCACCAGTGCTGGTTGCAAATGTGCACATTTTCTGTAATCACTGTAGGCTATTTCACATTCATTTCTAAATTGGTCATGTGGAGTGGAGGCAGACATTTAATGATTGTGTGCACACCTGGTCTGCCCATCTTTGTTGGAGACAATAAATATATCCCTATCAATAGGCTACGTGCCACAGTCCTTTAAAGTAGCTGTAATCAAACCCCTTCTCAAAAAACCTACTCTTGATTCCAGCACTTTAGCAAACTACAGGCCTATATCTGATCTTCCTTTTATTTCAAAGATTCTTGAGAAAGTTGTGGCGGCTCAGCTCTGTGACTTTCTTCAAAACAACAGCCTGTTCGAGGACTTCCAGTCAGGTTTTAGAGCTCAACACAGCACAGAGACTGCTTTAGTTAAAGTAACTAATGATCTACTCTGGGCTTCAGAGGAAGGACGACTCTCAGTGCTGGTTTTATTAGATCTTAGTGCAGCTTTTGACACTATAGATCACTATATTCTACCAGAGAGATGTTACGGTGGAAAAAAAGGAAGGTTACCTCGTTTTGGCTGTATGACACCCTCTGCGTTGGGAAGTGATGACAACCAGACTGAAGAGTTGGTGAATTAATAAAAAATGATTTTATTCTAAACTAAATAAAAGAATACAAAGTGGAAACAAAAATGGTGACCCCCTGGCCAGGCGATCCAAAGACAGAGTGCCGAGACACAATATTAAAGCCACGTATATCTCCCCTTAGTCCCCCCCTCCCTCCCCCCCCCCCCGAGAGATAGGGATAGAGACAGGGAGAAGGAGGGAGGGCAGGAGATGGAAAAAGAGACAGTTTACTCCTCTTGAGTCAAAACAGTTCGCTCCCCGTTATCTGATTGTCATGGAAACGGAGGCGTGTGCGCTTTATGTGTTCGTGTGTGTGTGAATGAATGTGTATGGGGAATGAATGTGACTATGTGAGTGTGTGTAGCTTGTGAGTGCGTACACATAGTGCCTACGCATTTGTCCTTGGGGTTGTTTGGGAACTTTGGACAGGCTGTTCTGACCCAGAGTGAAGACAAGTTAAAGTTGAAGACATGAGAAATCACACAATGAAAAGTTACACCCCAAGGCTTAAGGATTAAAATATATAAGTAATTATATTATTAAGCATAACTAATTATTCCGCCCCAACAATCCACTCTTTTTGGACAAAGTCCAACACAAAAAAAGCGAAATTAATTAGTAAGTTGTTTATCTTTAGCAAAGCACAGCCCAAAACACATAAAACATTAATCAAAATTAGTGTAATTTTAGCAACCTCATGGTCCGTAGGACAAATGATATTGACACCGTTATAACACTATGGATATAAGCATTATTTTTTTTCAGGGGACACAGGTATCCCCAAAGTTGGAGCAAGAAAAAGGAGGAAAAGTCAAAGAACCCCATAAACACATAATGAATATTACGTGAGACGAGGCCATCACAATAAAATCAAATACCCTTAGCAACTAAAATCATTGGCGATCACGGCAATGAATATGGACTATATATATCACTAATAGTGAAATTACACATGGCAAAAACAATGTCAGTCAGCATAGCATAGCACAACAAATAAAACAACATGTGTAGGTGGCATCACTGAGCAGAGTCATCATCAGAATCAAAAACATGCATCATAAACACCTCAGGCTGGATCTCCATCTCTGGAACGGTTATGCAGACATGCCGGCTTGGGAAAGCGCTCTGCACTAAACCCTCTACCATACGACGCAAGATCGGTATACCGCAACAGAGAAGAAGAAGAACTGACACCAGTGTAATAGCGATCTTAACCAAGAGAGGGCGCCAGCCTGCAAGTAGAGTGGAAAACCAATCCGGTCCGGCCAAGCTATCCTTATTCATGGCATCGCGTAGCCTGGAAATGTTTTTGACCGCCTCTGCTATGATCTGACCGTCTGCCGTGTTATCTGGGATAAAGCTGCAACAAGATGCACCTACCATTGCGCAAACGCCTCCTTTGGCCGCGGTCTGTAGATCTAGAACCATTCTATTTTGCAGGACCATTAAACGTATATTCGTGACCTCCCCCGAGAGGCCAGTATGGGCCAAAAATGATGCGTTAACGAAAGACTTAAACCTGTAGTCTAAGGTTTCGACGCGCAGCAGTGTTTTGCCCACACCCGCCCAGGGAAACAGCGAAAGAGTAACCTTCTGGCCTGTCGTCCACAATTTATGTTCGGGGGGAACGTCCGTGCCCCAGATTGCGTCGTGTGGATCAAAACCCAAAGGAGTGTGTGATTCGCGTTTACGTCGTGACGAAAGGGGAATAGTTGAGACTACGTATGTGTGATCAGTCACATGCACGGGTGCACACACCCCATCCCAGTTGGGGGAAAGGTGTGTATACAGTCTGTAACCGCATAGCCAAAACCCTTTTGCTAAATTGAACGTGCCATTAGCCCCGGGTGTATGAACGTGGGCACAGGTGTGCGAATTATGTGCGGTGTCGCATTCAGGACCCATAGTGTAATTGCAATTGTGACCGGGAATCTGGCCTAGTTTGCGAGTTCCGTTTCTGGCGAAACAGAAGGGAAAAAGTGTGGTTCGCGTGTAATCTACATACATAGCGGAAGATGTATCATCGCGCAGTATAGTCAGTTTTTTTACTGGCTGTTTAGAACAACGGTTGGGGTCCCCCATGCCGAAGTTAGAGTAAGACAAATAACAAAAGGAGTCGGAAGCATCCATTGGTATCGCGGTTAAGCGGGGATGTGTTGATGACACAGGCATGTAAGAACAAACATAACAGTTGGATAGGCCCCTACTTTTAGCTTGATAGTGCGCGTATCGGTACCAGGTGTTTGTGAAAAACGAATGAGTAACATTGGTCGCAGCTAAAGTGTCGTACAGGACGATATCGTTTATCCAGCGTCTATTTCTGCTTGCATTAGTCACCCTGTAAAAAGAATCATTCACATTAGGAACAACACTTGCATTCATTGGTTCAAGTCCAGTGTCCTCGATTGTCCCCCTGGAGGCCAGGAGCCAGAGGAGTACTGGAACCGCGGACAGGACCATCGCGCCAATCGATGACCAGAACACGAGTGACATGAAACGACAGAATAGTGGCATAATTCCAGCCTGCTCCTGGGGCATAAACAGAGGGGCTCGTGACCTCTTCATCACAGCGGGAAAATGCTTGTGATCTCCCACGATGTCCTCAAGGTTGGATTTCAAAGGTTTCAACAGACCATATGCCCCGTTAGAAAGATTAGCTTGTAACCCCGGGGACTTTTCTTCTGCCTTACGTTGCAACTTTCAAGGCAAACAAAGGCTCCTCAAAACACTGCTCCTAATCCAGAAAAGGGGAAACGCTCCTTACTGCGGTTCCACGATCAGTGGTGATGTTGGTACTTCCTCCGTTGGACCAGTCGCCTCAAGATCAGGGTTGACTGGTGTTGGCACCTTCCTGCAGTGTGATGCGTGAATCCACGTGGCTCGCTCTGCGACCTTCACAGCCGTGTGTGTCGTCAGTTGAACCTGAAAAGGGCCGATCCACCTTCGGTCGGTCCACCTTTTTCGTCTCGCGTTGTGCACGATCACAAAATCACCTGGAAGGATATCATGGAGGTTCTCGGTGGTAGTCAGTGGGAGGGCCGCTCGTACTCTGGACCTGTTGAGAGTAAGAATCGTAGAGAGTTGTGCACAGTATTTTATCAAACTGTCGTCCTGGAGCGCTGTCTCAGCCCAGGACGAAACTGAGGGGGATAAACCCACATTGGGTGGGCGTCCAAAAAGGATTTCAAAGGGTGAAATTTTAGACTTTGGATGAACCTGTTGTCTCATTTGAAGGAGGACAAGCGGTAAAGCTTTGATCCAGTTCAGCCCTGTCTGGTCCATGCACTTGTTCAACCTGTTTTTCAGAGTACCGTTAGCTCTTTCTACGGCCCCAGCGGACTCAGGGTGATAGCTGCAGTGTTTTCTAAGATCCATGTCTAATCTTAGTCCCAACTCTGTTATCACTTGGCTGGCAAAATGTGTGCCGTTATCAGAAGAGATTTTGTATGGAATGCCCCACCTAGGAATGATGTCAGTTAGTAGTGCTTTGGCTACTGCTGTGGCTGTCTGGTGTTTGGTTGGAAAGGCCTCTACCCATTTAGAGAACATGTCTATGATGACCAGACAGTGCTTCTTTCCTTCACATGGTGTTAGCTCAACAAAATCCATCTGCAAGTGGTGAAAGGGCATGGATGGCTGAGGATGGGCTGTCTGGCTAGTCAAAGGTTTCTTTCTGCCTGGGTTGTTTTTAGCACAGATCATACATTTCTGACAAAACTCAGCTGCAAAGGAAGAAAATCCCTTTGTGTACCACACTGTCTGAACAGCTGATATCATACCACCCTTTGACACATGGGCTTGACCGTGTGTCAATTTAGCATAAGCAGGGAAAAGAGCAGTCGGTAGGCAAGGTTTTGAATCTGGGCCGTACCAAACCCCACTCACCTGGTGACAGTCTGAGGCCTGCCATTTGTGGCGGTCGGCTGGTGTGACAAAGGCGGAGAGTTCAGACAGAGAGGCGACTGGTTGAGGAGTGGAGAGAAAGGAAGAAGAGGGAGGAACACATGTGCGGGCCGCAGACTTGGCCGCCGCGTCAGCGCGTGCATTACCACGAGAGACGTTGTCAGTAGCAGAGGAGTGAGCTGCACATTTGCAAACAGCAACAGAGGAAGGTAGCTGAATAGCATCGAGAAGAGCAGACACAAGGGTAGAGTGAAGGATAGGAGAGCCATCAGATATGAGAAACCCACGCTGTTTCCAGAGGGCCCCAAAGTCATGCACTACCCCAAAGGCATAGCGAGAGTCAGTGTAGATTGTAGCGGACTTACCTGAGGCCCGGCGGCACGCCTCGGTGAGAGCACAGAGTTCGGCGGCTTGGGCGGAGTAGTGAGAAGGGAGCGAGGAAGAGGAAACAGTGGCTGAGTCAGAAACAACAGCAAAGCCCACTTTGTTAGTCCCGGTGTCAGGGTCCCGGGATGCAGAGCCATCCACGTAGAAAATGTAGTCAGAGTTAGTGAGAGGGACAGAGGAGAGGTCAGGGCGAGGAACCAGGACCTGAGAGAGAGCAGCAATGCAAGAGTGAGGCTCTCCATCCTCCGGGAGAGGTAGGAGAGTAGCAGGGTTCAAAGTAGAACAACGGCGGACATGCACATCAGGAAGACCCAACAGGGTAGTGTGGTACTTGAGCCAGCGGGCCGCTGAGACGTGTGAGGTCTGCATGTCTCTCAGAATGGAGGTGACACAGTGAGGCACATGGAGATGCAGGGGAGCATAGCCAGTGATTTCACGAACTGAGGACACAGCAGCCTCACAAGCCGCGACTGAGCGCAGACAGGGCGGAAAGGCTCTTGCAACTGGGTCAAGTTTCTTTGAGAAGTAGCCACAAGGTTTCAGCTTGTCCCCGTGCAGCTGGCACAGGACGGAGGTCATGCAACCACCCTTTTCATCCACAAACAGTGTGAAAGGGCGTTGGAGATCAGGGATGCCCAGCGTAGGGGATGTCTGGAGAACCGTTTTTAAGCCCTCAAAAGCACGGAGGGCTTCAGGGGTCCAGACAAGGGCCTTAGGGGGTGAGTTTTTCACCACTGCCCTCAAATGACATTCGTAGCTGGAAAAGTCAGGAATGAAGTTTCTGCAGAATGAGCACATGCCCAAAAAGGACAACATTTGCTTCTTGGTCGCAGGTTTTGGGAGAGCGACAATGGAAGCCACTCTTTTGCTGGACAAGGTTTTCCCGTCACGTGAAATGGAGTGACCAATGAATTGGACGGCCTCCTGGACAAACTGAAGTTTGGAAAGTGTAGCCTTGTGGCCATGTTCATGAAGGTGAAGCAGCAAAGATATAGTGTCATGTTCACACTGTTCCTTGGAGGGAGCTGCAAGGAGTATGTCATCAACATACTGAAGCAGGGAAGATCCCTGCGAGAGGACAAGGGAACAGAGGCTCTGCTCAAGGGCAGAACAGTAAATGTGAGGGCTGCACGTGAGACCTTGTGGCAGTCTGGTCCACGTGTACTGGTGTCCCTTAAACATGAAGGTAAACCAGAACTGTGAGTCCGGGTGTACTGGGATACTGAAGAATGCGTTGGCCAGGTCCACAACGGAAAAGTACTTCGCTGATGGTGGAATCAGCGAAAGAATGGTGTGGGGGTTTGGAACAAGGGGAGCAGGAGGGATGATGGCTGAGTTAACAGCCTGTAGGTCCTGCACAAACCTCCACTCGGTCGGTTGGCCTTCTGGGCGAATCTTCATCACTGGTAAAATGGGGGTCAGAACTGGGGAGTCGGCACATGGCACAATCACCTTTTCTTTTAAAAGAGAGTCGAAGACCGGTTGGATACCATCTAAGGCATCACGTTGAAGGGGGTACTGTTTCCTGTGGGGCCTGTAGGAGGACTTAGGTGTGATCACCACAGGAGCACAGTCTCTGATGAGGCCAACGTCATACTTGTGTTTGGCCCATAGGCCAGATGGCACTGAAGACAGCAGGGGTGAGATGTCCCCTGTTTGCGGTGCTGTCAGCGAGGTCAGTCGATAGCCTGTGGACAGGCTGATGGCAAAAACCGAACGGAGGCAGTCAATGATCAGTGGGGGAACCTTAACCCGATAGGCACTCGCGGCCGGTGAATACCACGTCAAAAGGTCTTCAGTTTGTTGCCAGTCATTGGTTAGATGACAGCGCAGAACAAAAGGGCCCAAGTCCTTCCACTGAAGGTTAGGAATTTTTGCCACCGTGATGTGAGGAAAAGAGTTGGGTACGTCAAACAAAGGTAGTTGGTCTTCCGTTAGCTGTACAGCAACAGCAGCGTGTCGAGAGTCAAAGTAGAGAAAGTTGGCGGTTAAGGTGTCATTTATACAGGTGTCCCCGTAAAAGGTCTCAGCAAAGGGATGGTCTGGGTGTTGTGAGACGTGTACTGTGCAGTGGCTGTACTCAGGTTTCTTAAATGTGAGGTGCTTAGGCACATGTTGTGCGGCCCAAAATTTAAGCGTGCACGCATCATCAAAACTAACCCACCAGTTGTAAACAAAAAGTGTGCCAGCAGACTCTTCTACAGAGTCTGACAGTCTGAGGAACATTTGTGCTGAGGTTAAAGGTCGTGAGATCTCGATGCCGGCATCGGTGCAGGTGAGAACTGCTTTAAGTTTAAGAAGCAGGTCTCTGCCCAGTAGGTTCACTGGGCAGTCATTTGAAACCACAAATTGATGGGAGAAGTGAGTGTTCCCTGCTGGCCAAATACAATAAGCAGGTGTGGACACGGGTTCGTGAGAAGTAGCACCATTAGCACAAATCGAATAAACGAAAGATGGGATGAGCTGTAGACGGCAGCGTTCGGAAAGTTTAATCACCGAGTTTGTAGCGCCAGTGTCGATCAAAAACTGAAGCGGAGTACCGTTAACAATGATTTTGGTTACCGGTAACCTTTCGTAGGCGTCGGCCTTCATGAACAGACACGATGTTGGCCCATCAAGGGAGGCCTCCGAGTCAAAAAACAACCTTTCATGCAACAAATCTCTTTGGAGGGCTTTTTGAGCTTGCACCTCTTCAGCTAGGTCTGGAAAAAGCCTAAATAACTCATCATCAGTGTGAAAATCCGGGTGTTACAACGCGTGTCTCTTTGTGTTAATCAGTTCTATAGAATGTGTGTCTGGGGCTAAAATGGATGATGTGTCCGGTGCATTGTTAGTCAGAGGAGTAAGCGTTGTATCCTTCGGTTGGACGGTCACGGCTTCTCCCAAACCCGCGTCCGCCAGTCAATCTGCCGGTTGGTCGTTCTCCCTTGGAGGACGACCTCCACCTCTCCGTTTGGCAGGGTACCGCTTTTTGTTGTTGTGTTTGGGCATTTTCCGGGGTTGCCTTTGTGGACATGTGTCTGACCAGTGGTCCCGTGCGCCGCAGATGAAGCACTCATCTGTCCTTCTTTGGATCCCGCCACGGTCAGCATATCGTTGTGTGTGGTCTTGGTGTTGTCGGAACAACGTGAGGGCGGGGAAGGCATTTGCCAGCATAAGTCCATCATTGCCTTGTTTTGCTTTGTTTTCAAGGTCCTCAGCATGTAAGGCGTATTTGAAAATGTCAGTCCAACGATTCTTTTGCCATCCACCAATCAATGTTGTTTCGACTGTGGATCGGAGAGAGGGGCGGAGCCCCGATACGAGGAAGCTCTTAGCTAGGGCCTCGTAGGATGATTCATCAGGTGTGTTGTAGCCTTGTGGCGGCTTGACGTGGCCGCTGAAGGTGTCGACACAGGCTGTCAGCCTGCGGCTGTAGTCGTCAACCCGCTCAGTAGGTAACTGCGTGCAGGCCTGAATTTGGCTCATGTCCACGCGAACGCTGAAAGTCTGAGCGAGGAGTGCGGCGGTGGCTTGGACGTGCTTTTCCCACTCTCCATTGGGGTTCCAGCCCAAAACCGTCTGACGTAGCCCAGCATTTTGGGGTGCTTCGATGAAGATTTGAATGCGGGCATATTCAGTTGAAGTCAGCAGAGTTTTGAGAAGTCTGTTTATTTCTGACCCAGTTGGTCGCCAAACTTTACAGAATGCGATGAGAGCATCCCCAAATGGCCCTCCTCCATTTGAGATGGGTGGAAACTCATCCTTTGCTGCTGTAAGCATTTCAGGCAGCATGTGTCTGTAAACCAAAACATTGTCTGTAGCGCCCGGGTACTCAATCATTGGAAGGCGGAAGTTCTGGATTGGAGAGTCCAAATCAGAGGTGGAGTCCACCTGCGCCCGTGATCGTGTCAGCGGTCCACAGTGGCAACCGTGGTTGATGGTGGGTGTGCTTTGCGTTGAAGAATTGGTTGTAGATTGCGGCTCTTGCACAGGTTGAGCAGCATGTGGGCATGCCTGTGGGGCCCAACGAGCCAAATGTGCTACGCCAGCATCATCGTCATGTAACGTGGGTTTGTATGATGGTGGTTGAACTTGAATTGCTGGCAAAGTGTATGAAATTGGAGGAAAAGCAGTAGATGAAGTCTCTATGGCTCCATTGTGTGTCATGGTTTGGCTGGAGATTTCAGCTGTGGCCTGTGGGTAAATGTATGGTGGAGCTTTGGCTCCCTCTGCCGGATGACCAATAGCATTACACTGTGAATTTGGAATTTTCAAATTTTTACTTGTGTTATCCAATTCTGCCACCAGAGGGCGGCAGAGAGCCGTGGTAGAAACGGTAGGGGCAGGTGGTGACGTGGTGGAGGGTGGAGCCGTGACGTCCGGATACAGTAAAGCAGGGGGTGTGGTTTGGGTGTGTGTGAGGAAAGGGTTCTTGTTTGTGTGTGTAAATGTGTCAGTGTTAATTTTCTCCTGTTTTGACATTATAACAGCTTCTTTTTTATCCCTAGCAGCCCTGTGTGCACTTTCTTTCTGCCAAATGTGTAAACAGCGTTCATGTGCCATCATTTCTTTCACATAATTGCTTTTAACCTTTGTTTTGCTCAAAAGTTGCTGTTTATGCTCAGATAGCGCGTCTCTCAGCTGTGTGAGCTGGCGTTCGCTCAAGCTGCCTCTGTTTGGAAAGCCAAAGCATTCCACCCAAACCTGTAGCTTGTCACAACAACCTTCACCATACTTTTTCTTCATCTGGTCCACCAGTGGTGCGCTCCAGTCCACCTCAGCCCTCGCAGAGTTTACACTTAGATTATTGCCCATTATGTCCCGACAGTCTACTAGCTGCTGATCAGGCAGAAACAGCACGGCCGTGCACAATAACCAAATTCAACAACTCTCGACCTCCGGCTCTGTAAAATATAGGGCTGGGGAGAACTCTCTAACCTCCGGCTACCTGGGGAGAACAACTCTCTAACCTCCGGCTAACTGGGGAGAACAACAATAAACACCAACGCAGACTGTCAGGGCTTTACTGGACACCTCTAATATTATTCAACTTTAACTGGACCGGAGCCACCTTATCAAGTACCACAGCAGAGGTGTCAAAATAAAACAGAAACAAAGAGAAGCTTCTCACCTTTTTAGCCGAATTGTTTGAGGTCCACCGTGGTCCGTTTTTGTCCCGTGCCAACCGTGCGACGACCCGATGCGAGCCTTCACGGAGGTATCCTGCACATTAAATGCTGGCTTAGGATTATTGACGCGTCCGTCACCCCCGTAACGGGTCGCGGGCCGCGCACACGGTCCGGACAGGGATCCCGTTCGCTGACGCCAATTGTTACGGTGGAAAAAAAGGAAGGTTACCTCGTTTTGGCTGTATGACACCCTCTGCGTTGGGAAGTGATGACAACCAGACTGAAGAGTTGGTGAATTAATAAAAAATGATTTTATTCTAAACTAAATAAAAGAATACAAAGTGGAAACAAAAATGGTGACCCCCTGGCCAGGCGATCCAAAGATAGAGTGCCGAGACACATTATTAAGGCCACGTATATCTCCCCTTAGCCTCTCTGCATTGGCTTCCCATAAAATATAGAATAGAATTCAAGATTCTTCTTCTCACCTATAAAGCCCTAAATGGACAGACACCAGTCTATCTCAAGGAGCTTGTAGTGCCATACAATCCCCCCAGAACACTACGCTCTCAAAATGCTGGACTACTCGTTGTTCCATTTGTCTCTAGAAGTAGTATAGGAGGAATAGCTTTCAGTTGTCAGGCCCCACTTCTCTGGAACCATCTACCAACCATGGTTCAGGGGGCAGACACCCTCTCTACCTTTAAGGTTAGGCTCAAAACATTCCTCTTTGGTGAAGCTTTTAGTTAGGAACCAGCTCATAGCTCATAATTAAGATGCAATAGGCATAGACTGCCGGTGGGGGGGGGGGGGGGGGTCTGGCATGCTCGGTTGGAGAGAGGTTGGAGAGGGCATTAAGAGAGAGGTCATTTAGGTTAGAGAGGGACCGGAGAGGGTCCCATTCTTCTCTCTAACACTCCCTCTATGTCTGCTTCTTCCCTTGTGTGTTTGCTCCAGTACTCCTTCTGGCTTTTGTCTTGCAGGTCCGTGGGATCCTCAGTGTGGAGTTACAGAGTCTCAACAACTCTGTCTCCACCCTTTCCTCTGCACACACCCAACACAGCATAACGTGGATGGCTGTTCATCATAGGAATGGGATCCACACAAGGTTCCTGCTGCTTAACAGAAGGTTTTCCTTGCCGCCGTGATGAGTCCATCCTTAAGACTGCTCTACTGTAAAGTGTCTTGAGATACCATTGGTTATGATTTGGCGCTATACAAATAAAAGATTGATTGATTGATTGAAAAAAAAGGGAAGAATATTGCTTAGGCTTGTCCCAGTTGGACGAACTGCATAACTCCGATAAAAGAATCTGACTTTATGTTGTAGAATTTGAAAGAAGAGAAAACAATAAATTTCACTAAAGCCAGCCAGCCAAGCCACAGTGGGCAAGCCGAGGTAGCTGATACAACGAGCTAGCAAGCAGGTTCTTAGCTAGCTAAATAGCAGAACCTTCGATAGCTCAGATGGGAGAGCGGAGGACTGTAGAGTGGGTTGCTGTGATCCTTAGGTCACTGGTTTGAAGGAATAATGTTTTCACGAGTTTATCTTATCAGCCATAATATTTCAACTATTTTGCCTTCGGGTGCCCATCCTGCAGGCCAGCAACCTCTTGATAGACGATCCTCAAGGAAAATGGCCTGTATCCTCAACACACTCAGTGCCGTTGACGAGATAATTTGTCATTTCAAATCCACTTGCTCAGTGCCATTGACAAGAAAACTCGTTATTTGCATTTTATCACGGAGATTAACAGAATACACCCTAGCAGAGGTCCCTAATCAATATCCATCCATTTTTAGGCCCACTTATTCCTGTTTGTCAGTGTCGCAGGGGTCACTGGTGCCAATCTCCGGCTCTCATTGGGCGCTGGGCGGGGGTACACCCTGGACAGGGCGCTAGTCCCTTCATCAATATCTAAGCTGTAATGTGTTGCAGTTACCAACTGGTGCCCTGAAGGTGGCAGCAGTGCACCTTTAGATGGGAAATCAGCCACTGATGCTACCATTAGCTAAGGAGGGAGAAGCAGGGACGAGGGAGATTATGGCGCTATGAAGTGATATTGTGAAGTATCCAGCAGCTCACAGCACCACATACTAACACAGAACATGTGTGGACTTTAGTGGATTATTGATAATGTTGTGATTGTGAGATAAAACCATCAACCTACCAGACTAAACGTGTCATCCGAGCATGTCGGGAGGAAGAGGAAGTTACGTCTGTGCAACTGACAGGGAGGGATACAAAATACAGTAAGTAAAACATTAAACTGTGAGCCAGATAGCAAAATAATGATAATTTTGCCATTAAAAGCCTTTTCTCAGTGTTGTTGTTATTTATTTGTTTTTGTTTTGTTTTGTTTTTTTGTTTTTTTAAGGAAACCAATGTTCAGATGTAATAGTTTTCAATAAAGTACAAAAAATTGGTTCAAAGTCGCTGGCAGATTTTTTTTAGGAAAAGCCGTTTCTCTTAACTTTTTGCTCTGAAACTGGCAATTTGTGTAAAACTTGTTCTATTCAAGGGCTGATTTCGGGAGAACGAAACAAGCCAAAAACAAACAAACAAAATTCTGATGAAAGTAGAGGCCTCAATCTTTCAGAGTCTGGTCTCAGATTTCAGATAGTCATAGTACAAAATATCCTGTGGGTCTTTAAATATCTCTCAAAATGCTCCAAAACGGCTGGCACTCAGGGGGGTCGAAGCTCTGAAAATGGCTGGCACTGAATGGGTTAAACAGTCAATAAATCTGCACACCACTTTTTTCTGCTGAATACAGGTGTATTTGGGGTATGAAGTAGTGTTGTTGATTGGTCATAGTCCAATTCTCAACATTTTAGTCAAAGTATTTCAATTTGGTACATTTGTAATGTAAGAGTGACTGCCCTCAATGGGACAAATCCTGGCTATTACAATTTTGCTCTTGGCTTTAAACAAGATTCTGTGACGTTTCGGGACAATCTTGCATCACAAACAAGCACTGTTAGCCACAGGAGCCAAAGGTGCTCTAACAAAAAACTAACACCTGTGGCCTCTGCAATATGTGGTGAGTAGGTTGAATTGAGAGGATTATGGAAAGAGTGGGAAAATGTTAGCATAGCTTAGATTGTGCGTTGAAGATTTTGTCATAGACTGGGGGTGTTGATGGTATACGATGGCACTTTGTCAGAATGGCCGAGCGGTCAAAGGCGCTGCGTTCAGGTCGCAGTCTCCTCAGGAGGCGTGGTTTCAAATCCCACTCATGACAGCAATACAAGGCATTTATGCAATCCTGATTTTTTTTTTTTTCGTATAAATTGTAGATAAAACGCTCATACAAGTTTTGCATGTGGCAAGGACAATAAGCATATATTGTGTTTTGCAGCGCTCTACTACTGTGTTCTGCTAACGCTAATCAAACTTGTTGTCATTGATATTTTAGCCTTGAAAACACTTGTTTGAATTTTTTACCGTAGAGTTAAACGTACGAAGGTTAAGTAAAAAGCAATCTCGCCTCTTATAGGCAGTGTTATCTCCTTTAAACTTCCTTTTGTCCTTAGCTTAGCTTAGCTTAAATTTAGCACCTATGGCTTCTCTCTCCTCCACTCCGCTCTCCTGCCCGGTGTGTCAGATGTTTAGTTACTCCTCGTCCTCCTTTAGGGACAATGGTAGTTGCATAAAGTGTAGCGTACTGTTAGATATGGAGGCGAGGATCAACAATCTGGAGAAGCGGTTCCGCACCCCTGATACCAAAACCGAAGCTAGCAAGCAGGACCTAGCCGGTGCGGGCCGTGCTAGCTCTAGCTTAGCTTCCCCCCCGGCCAGCAATGACTGGGTTTCTGTCCGTCGTAAGCATAGTCGAAGGTCAAAAAGCCGCTCGGGACACCACCATGTTCACGTCTCAAACAGGTTCTCCCCCCTCCGTGAGGACAACACACTTACCGGGGAACAAACTCTGATAATTGGCGACTCCATAGTGAGAAACGTGAAGCTAGCGAAGTCAGCGGGCATCGTGAGGTGCATCCCAGGGGCCAGAGCAGGTGACATAGAATCAAATCTAAAGTTGCTGGCAAAGAGTAACCGTAAGTTTGATAGGATAGTCCTCCATGTCGGCACTAATGACACCCGACGTCGTCAGTCGGAAGCAACCAAAGTGAACATTGAATCAGTTTGTGCTTATGCTAAAACAATGTCGGACTCCGTAATTTTCTCTAGTCCCTTACCAAATCTGACCAGTGATGACATGTATAGCCGCATGTCATCATTTAACCGCTGGCTATCGAGGTGGTGTCCAGAAAACGAGGTGGGCTTCATTGATAATTGGAGATCCTTCTGGGGAAAACCGAACCTGATAGGAAGAGATGGAATCCATCCTACTTTGGAGGGAGCATCTCTACTATCAGAAAACATGGCACAGTCACTGTTATGACATCTCATGAATGAGACCATGTTACAGAGGGGGAGTCTCCACGCCCCTCTGCGCTTGCCTTAGGACAGTTTCCCTCCCATTGCTACTATGATAGCTGTGTTCATCGCCATGGCAACTGTTGTGATGGTGATGAATATTATTTTATGGAGACGGTGTCTGTCCCTCGACCCATATTTCACAATGATTTTAACATAAAATCAAATAAAAGAGCTATCAATTATAAAAATCTGAAAAAAATTAAAATCTCAAATCTAGAAACACCAAAACATAAAACCATTAGATGTGCTCTATTAAATATTAGATCACTGAGATCCAAATCTCTACTAGTAAATGACCTTATCTCAGAAAATAACTTTGATTTATTCTGTTTAACTGAAACATGGCTGTATCAAGATGAATATGTTAGTTTAAATGAAGCCACTCCTCCCAGTCATTTAAATACTCATATGCCACGAGACATAGGCCGTGGAGGTGGTGTAGCAGCTATTTATCATTCCTCTCTCCTAATCTATCCTAAACCAAAGGCCAATTACACTTCCTTTGAAAGCCTGGTTTTAAATTTATCTCATACCAAATCAAAAACCTGCCAGCCAGTCTTATTTGTGATAATTTACCATCCTCCAGGCCCTTATTCTGAATTTCTATCAGAATTCTCTGAGTTTATATCAAACTTAGTCCTCAGTTCTGATAAAATACTGATAGTAGGAGATTTTAATATCCATGTTGACAAAGATAGTGATAGCCTGAGCTCAGCCTTTATGTCCCTAATAGACTCAGTTGGCTTTTTTCAAACTATTAATGAAGCTACTCATCGTTTAAATCATACTCTTGATCTTGTTCTAACATATGGCCTTGATATTAATGAACTAAAAGTCTACCCTGAAAATCCTCTGCTATCAGATCACTTTTTAATATCTTTTAACATTATCCTAGAGGATCTCGCACTGTGCAATAAAATAGTTACGAGTAGAAATCTGTCCAATAGTGCTGTGGCTAAATTTAAAGAGGCCATTCCTGCTGCCTTAAACTCAGTGCACCATCCAATAAATAACTATGATATTAATTATAACCCCTCTCAACTGGATCTGCTTGTCGATAGCTCTGCTCGATGTCCCCAGTGAGCTTTATGAACTGAAAGCAGTGTTTACCATGTAAATCATCTTTTTCTGTATTCAGTAGACATTATAAATGTATCAAACACTAATGTACGCCTTAAGAATATTGTCTTTATTATAATAAATAATTAGTTATTTTAACATAAGCACTGTTTGGCTCAGTGTAACACCCAACGTAATTTAGTTTTGCCCTAATTTATTCATTTTTAGCAATTGCATTCCAGATATATCTGACATATTAAATGTTAGAATAAAATAGTCTTCCAGAAATTTTAACATATAAGTAAAATGTCCAATATTTAATTCTGACTAGATATAACAGGAATTGTAAATATCTCAAATAACATTGTCACAGGTAAGAATATTAACCAGAATCAGAAGTCCTTTATTTATCCCAGGGGGAAATTACTTACTTTACAGCCGCTCAACAAATATTACAAATAAAAATGATAAACACTAAACAAGAATAAAGAGAGAATAAATGGTAAAAAAAAAAAAAAGTACATTATTAAGTAAAAGACTGTTAATAAGGATTAGATACAGACACATTACTTCAGTAAAAAATAAGATAAATAATGTGACAGTGAGGTATCAGCTATCCTGATAGCAGTGTGTAATCCCCAGTAGTTCTATTTACTTGTAATATTATTATTATATTTATAACCCCTCTCAACTGGATCTGCTTGTCGATAGCTCTGCTAGTCTACTAAAATCCACCTTGGACTCAATTGCCCCATTGAGGGAAAAAACTATTAAACGTGAGAGGAAAGCTCCGTGGTTTAGCTCTGAAACTCACACACTCAAACAAGAATGTGGCGCTCCAATAAAACAGAGGAGTCACGAATACTCTGGCAAGAAAGCCATAGTAAATACATGACAGCCTTACGACATAGTCGATCTACATACTATTCCTCACTAATTGAAGAAAATAAAAATAATTCGAGGTACCTTTTCAGCACTGTAGCCAGGCTAACACAAAGTCAGAGCTCTATTGAGCCCATGATTCCTCTAGCCCTCAGCTGTGAGGACTTTATGACATTTTTTAACGATAAAATTCATAAGATTAGAGATAAAATTAGCCACTCCCTGCCTGCTGTACCATTAAATGTAAATAGGCCTAACCTAAACTGTTTCACACATATAGGACTTCAGGAACTTAACTCTGTTATTTCATCCTCCAAACCATCGACCTGCCTTTCAGATCCGATCCCAACTAAGCTGTTTAAAGAAGTTGTTCCCCTGGTCTGCCCATCTTTGTTGGAGACAATAAATATATCCCTATCAATAGGCTACGTGCCACAGTCCTTTAAAGTAGCTGTAATCAAACCCCTTCTCAAAAAACCTGCTCTTGATTCCAGCACTTTAGCAAACTACAGGCCTATATCTAATCTTCCTTTTATTTCAAAGATTCTTGAGAAAGTTGTGGCAGCTCAGCTCTGTGAATTTCTTCAAAACAACAGCCTGTTCGAGGACTTCCAGTCAGGTTTTAGAGCTCAACACAGCACAGAGACTGCTTTAGTTAAAGTAACTAATGATCTACTCTGGGCTTCAGATGAAGAACGACTCTCAGTGCTGGTTTTATTAGATCTTAGTGCAGCTTTTGACACTATAGATCACTATATTCTACTAGAGAGATTAGAGGAATTACTTGGAATCACAGGGACTGCCCTAAACTGGTTTAAGTCCTACCTATCTGATAGGTACCAGTTTGTACACGTGAATAATAGGTCTTCTGTGTACACTAAAGTAAGCTACGGGGTTCCTCAGGGCTCTGTGCTAGGTCCAATCCTCTTCTGTATCTATATGATCCCCCTTGGTAATGTTATGAGAAAATACTCTGTTAACTTCCACTGCTATGCTGATGATACCCAACTGTATGTATCAATGAAGCCAGGTGAGACAAATCAGCTATCTAAACTTGAGGCCTGTCTAAAGGACATTAGGGCCTGGATGGACCAAAATTTTCTTCTTCTTAACTCAGACAAGACTGGGGTCATTGTACTGGGCCCACGGCACCTTAGAGAAACCTATGCTAGCCTAACTGCCCTAGATGGCATTACTCTGGCACGAAGCACAACTGTTAGAAACCTTGGGGTTCTATTTGATCAGGATTTATCCTTCAACTCTCACATAAAACAAACTTCAAGAACTGCCTTCTTTCATTTCCGTAACATTGCTAAAATCAGATCTATCCTGTCTCAGGGCGACGCCGAAAAGCTAGTCCATGCTTCTGTTACCTCTAGACTGGATTATTGTAATTCTCTTTTAGCAGGCTGCCCGAGCAAGTCGCTTAAGACACTTCAGCTGGTTCAAAATGCTGCAGCACGTGTACTGACTAAAACTAGGAGAAAAGATCACATTACTCCTGTATTAGCCTCTCTGCATTGGCTTCCCATAAAATATAGAATAGAATTCAAGATTCTTCTTCTCACTTATAAAGCCCTAAATGGACAGACACCAGTCTATCTCAAGGAGCTTGTAGTGCCATACAATCCCCCCAGAACACTACGCTCTCAAAATGCTGGACTACTCGTTGTTCCATTTGTCTCTAAAAGTAGTATAGGAGGAAGAGCTTTCAGTTATCAGGCCCCACTTCTCTGGAACCATCTACCAACCACGGTTCGGGGGGCAGACACCCTCTCTACCTTTAAGGTTAGGCTCAAAACATTCCTCTTTGGTAAAGCTTTTAGTTAGGAACCAGCTCATAGCTCATAATTAAGATGCAATAGGCATAGACTCCCGGTGGGGGGGTCTGGCATGCTCGGTTGGAGAGAGGTTGGAGAGGGCGTTAAGAGAGAGGTCATTTAGGTTAGAGAGGGACCGGAGAGGGTCCCATTCCTCTCTCAAACACTCCCTCTATGTCTGCTTCTTCCCTTGTGTGTTTGCTCCTGTACTCCTTCTGGCTTTTGTCTTGCAGGTCCGTGGGATCCTTAGTGTGGAGTTACAGAGTCTCAACATCTCTGTCTCCACCCTCTCCTCTGCACACACCCAACACAGCATAACGTGGATGGCTGTTCATCATAGGAATGGGATCCACACAAGGTTCCTGCTGCTTAACAGAAGGTTTTCCTTGAAGAGTCCGTCCTTAAGACTGCTCTACTGTAAAGTGTCTTGAGATACCATTGGTTATGATTTGGCGCTATACAAATAAAAGATTGATTGATTGATTGAACACTTTATTCTTCTTAATTCATGCAAATGCTTTATTTTCAGCACATTTTTTTTTGTAAATTCTTTATTTTTCTGTGTTTTTGTTTGAACAATTACGCAAAGTTTACAAAGGGTGGCATTCAACACACTTTGACATATACAATAATAAAGTGTATAGATGCCTGTGATCTTTACAAGTGCTTTTTTCTTGAAATAAAACTCTAAGAGAAATTAAAAAAACAAACAAAAAAAAACAGTTAAATTCAATTAAAATTAAGTAAACCTGGATAAACAGAGAATACTTATTCGACGTTCAATCACCCTCTTTTACATGTAGGTTTCAAAAGTAATATGACAAAAAACAAAAGAGTTTTATATATTAACATTTATACCCACATACAACACTTAAAAATAAAATGTACCACAGTTATACTCAACACAATTACAAATTAAACTTAGATGGACTTACACAAACTCCTTAGATAACCTGAGCATCTTATTTTCATTATATTCCATAGAAAAAATCATCATGTTCCTATTTTACTAACCACTAACACATTTTAACTGATCATAAAACATGTAACACGTTTGTACAATGAATAATTTTGTAAAATATTTTTTTTTTTAATCCACTTTTATTTCATCACAATCCAAACACCAAATGTGAAACTTCTTTAATAAAATGTTTCCTCCCACTGTTGAGAAACATACATGTTAGGTTGGATGGAGTGCGTAACCAACCTGGAGAAGTGAATGGTTGCAGAGAACCATTGAATCTATTGTTGGTGAGACTTCATCATGACACTGATCATTCACTTTGATTGACAGGACAGATGATCAGAGGTGCTGAGTTTTTACCACCATGGTTTAAACAGGGACTAAAGTATGGGTGTAGTTTATGAGTGAAGCAGCAGTGAGTGAAGGAGTAGATCAGAGCTGCAGCATCTACATCATAAAAGGAGACCACACCCTCCTCATAGTCCACAAACACACCCACCTTCTCAGGAACACACTTCAGATGAAGAGTGACTGAAGAATCTCCACATGCTTTATACACATTTCCATCTCTGAGTGCCACCATCCAGTAACCATTCTTAGGAGTCACAGCAATATATCCCTTCCTGTTGATGGATTCTTTAACCACTCCTAAATCCCAGTCAGTTTTTCCTTTAACCTGAACCTCAAAGTAAAATCTACCTGAACTGAAACTCTGTTTCCCTAAAACACAGACACAATGAGAAAATCTCTCTTTGTTGTGTGGAAGTTTCTTCTTCACATCACTGCAGTAAACTTGTTTTTCATCATCAGACAGGATGAGGTTAGAATGAGCTGTAAGAGGATCAAGAGTCACAGCTACTGCAAACTGCTGCAGCCTCTTCATCTCTAACATCTTTATCTTCATCATCTCGTCACTGAGTGTGTCCTCCAGCTGAGCCACAGCTCTCAGCACAGTTCCTTCATATGATGATGGATGGACCATGACCTCTGTCCAGTCCTTGGTGGTTGGAGGAGCTTTCAGGGAGCAGAAGTGTTGGAGGAGGTGGTCTTCAGAGTGGGAGAGCTGTTCCACCTCAGAGCTTCTCTTCATCAGCTCAGAGATTTCCTCCTCCAGCTCTTTGATCAAACCTTCAGCCTCTCTCTCTTCTGCTTCCTGTTGCTCCTCCATTGTCTTCATTAGGTCCTTCAGGCCTCTTCGAACAAGCTCCATCAGAGCAGTGAACAGCTCCACACCTTCAGCTTTCCCTCTGTCTGCTGCTTCCTTCCTGAATCTCACTGACTCTCTGATCTCCTCCAGCTTCTCTCGTCTCTTTTGGATCATCTGCTGAAGATAAACTTTCTTGTCTTCAAACAGATCTTCTCCCAGAGGGACTAACTGGTGACTCCTGTGCTCCAAAACAGAACACATCAAGCAGACACGTGTCTGATCGCTCTGACAGAACAGCTCCAGAGGTTTGCTGTGCTTTGGACACATCCTGGTTTCCAGGTTCTCCACAGGCTCCACCAGCTGATGTCTTCTCAGGCCTGATGCTGTCAGATGAGGCTTCAGGTGAGTCTCACAGTAGGAGACCCCACAGTCCAGGCAGGACTTCAGGGCCTTTACTTTGGTTCCAGTGCAGACATCACAGAGAACTTCTCCTGGTGCTGCTGCTTTCTTCTCAGATTCACGTCTGAACTGAGAAACCATCTCACGCATCATAATATTGACCTTCAGCTGAGGTTTAGTGCTGAACACCTGATTACACACGGGACACCTGCTGGTGGTACTGGTGTCCCAGTGTGTGCTGATGCATGTTTTGCAGAAGTTGTGTCCACATGGTGTGGTGACTGGATCAGTGAGCACCTCCAGACAGATGGAGCACAGGAAGTGATGTTCAGACGTCCCACTGCAGGCAGGAGACATGTCCACAAACTGAGGGACAGAGACAAGCAGCACATTAACAGGACACTCATTGTTGTGGAACGTTCCTTTACTAATGTTTCTGAGTCCATCTCACTGAGATCACCTCTAGTATTTAGCATTGATTCAGTCATCCTGTAGTAATGTGGACAGTCGGCTGTGCCTCAGCAGCTGAATGTAAAAGTGCAATAGTTTGAATGTTTAAGGTTCAAATTAGTTCTAAAGTTCTCTCGTATTGACACTGGAATTTTTCTAAATTATAGGTTAGATTTTTTGCGCATTTTATTTTAATGTACAATCTTTTTTCTTTAAAATAACCAATATATTGTGTATTAACAGACTGAAGTTTAACATAGCACAAACCTTTAAAGTCTGCATGGACCACACACTACATTTCTCAGTGATTTTGTTTGGGAACAAATTAAATTACTTTACTTGTAACTTATAAATACACGTAATTTTTTTGCAACTTGTGACTGAAATTCACAAATTGTGATTAATCGTGATTATTTAGTCAGATTTGCAATTGATTGGTTATTTTTTAATCCATTCACTGCTAATTTATATTAAAAAAAATACGTTCCCCATGAGCAGTAGAGACCTTTCTCAGATTATATCACACATCACATGACTTTTAATGGTGGGTGGTAGATGATGGAAACCAATGGCAAACTGTTTACACATTTAATCTCTAACCTAGAAACTGGTTAGAAATATTTGCACTTCAATCCTGTTTTTTTTTTTTCAAAATGAATTTATATCAAACCTCATTTGGACTCCGTAGAATGAAAGTTAAAGATATGGAAAACGTCACGTTACCAAGTCTAAACTTTAGTTCAAGTTATCTTCAATGTTCCTCAAATAAAGATATCTATGTAGTTGTAGATATCTGAGAAGATGTTTGGACTTGGCAGAGGTAGAAAGTTATGTTATTCTGTTGGTTTTATTCATTTTTATATTAACTAGTCACATTTCCTGAGATGCAATTGCCGTTTGCTAAAAAGCAAAAGTGTTTATTGTCTAAAAAAGGAAACAAATGGTTCATTCATTCCTACATCAAATATGTTAGTTTCTCATGTATGAATATAATTTCTCTTTAACTAAAAAAATATATTAATCTATGGAATTTTCAGTGGAATACTGGATTACAAAAATATTCAATATCTACAGCCTTGAAACATATTGTGTACAATTATATATAACATGTTGTTGGATGTGAATCCCTGTTTTAAATGTTAACAAAATGAGTTAAATGCAGAAACCAGTTAGAAAATCGTAACTTACCTTTGACGTTAGATGTCCCATAATTAAGCCCTTCAATGTTTAAAGGTGTTCCCATAAAAAGCAGCAGAGCAGCAATCCGTCACTTCCTTTCAGCAGCTCAATTCCAATGTTTCCTCAATTTACAATCTATATCTTGGGATAAAACAAAGTAATGATCACATGTTAAATGTGTCACATTAAAATTAATAAATACTTGTTCCTGTTGATTTGAGGCCAGTAAAATATGGGCCTGTCATAATACGTAATAATAATAATAATAATAATATGTAGCTTTACGTGCAGTGAGACATTCTGTTATAGTTTCCGATGTATATATTATATGCCGCTAACACACACACACACACACACAAAAGTTACTTTGAGACAGTGTATCTTACAGATGGGCGGAACAGAGTCAGTCTGGTTCAGTTTAGATGCACAGAAGATGCACAGAACGGAAGCGAACCTCTAAGTGCTCTACGTAGTGCAGTGTTGGATGCAAGACGGTGATCAAAAACAGAAAAAGCTCATCCACAGTGATGATGTCATCAGTTCTAACTCCACAGTGATGATGTCATGAGCTCTCCAGTGATTGGCTCTAGCGCGCACGTGACTCCGCTGGCTCTGCTCTCAGGACCATTTTATGAAATAATTTAGGAACGGTATCATTGTAGTCGAGACAAATCCGATGTCGCACAACTTTGAACCAAACAGCAGCCATGTTGAAAGTCTCATGACACCCTCATATATTTGTTGATGACATAATAATGAAAAACACAACATTTGCAAACCACAGGAGTGAAATTGATCATGTACTGACCTGCGCCAGTGCCAAAATCTCACTGTCCAAGTGTCAATGTTCCCGCACAACAGTGAACTATGTCGGTCTCCTAGTCGGTAACGGTGTGGAACCACAGGCACAACACATTCAGGGTCTTCAGAACTTCAAGGTTCCCCAGCATGTCTCAGGTTTAAGAAACTTCCTTGGTATCTGTAGCTACTCCAGGCAATTCATTGACAATTACGCCAATTTAGCAAAACCTCTTTACACATTCCTAAAGAAGGATGTCCCTTTCACTTGGGGTGAGCCCCAACAACACGCTATGCAGACTTTAATCGATATGCTAACGAAGGCTCCGTGCCTCGCCTATCCTGACCACAACAAGGAATTCCATCTGGGCTTTTCAGCACACTGCCTCTGTATTGTAAATCAGTTCATGTTTATCTATGTGTTGTGGCCGCCATCTAGCAGCAGAAAAGTGTAACTGCACTGTATCAGAAAGGGCTTAGATAACCCGGAAGTAATGTACTTCCTTTTTTTGACCTGTCCACACGCAACGGAAGATCTGTGTCTGTCCAGTACAGCTACGTCTTGCATCTAAGTCCACATAAACGGCTTCATCCGTAAGTTATGCATTATATATCATTGTGTTACCATGTTTGGTTAATTTTTATGTACTTTGCATACTTTTTTGAGTGGTGTTTTGGAAGATGGCTACGAGCTAACAGTTAGCATCAGATAAATGTGCTAGTCCTATAGTTAATAACTTGAGTGTTATGCAGACTTATTTACATGTGTACATTTCTTTGCATGTATATATGGTCATTTAGACATTTGGGATGTGTTATGTTAATTATCTCATCTTTTGTTGGAGTACAAAAAAGAACATTTATATTTGTATTGTTTGTGTTCTTTTTTCAGTTTTACAAATTCAATGTATGAATATTCCCAATCATTAAATCCTGCCACTACATCACCAGTCTGATCCTTGGAGGATGCAACATTGGGGAATAAGAATACTTTGTTTAGCTAGCTGAATAGCTAAAATCACGTTGCTTGCCAACAACTTTTAGTGAAGACAGCATAGCCTCAGTGCCGGTCTGTACCAGATACACGAACAGACCAGTGGTTGCTTACGCATGCAAAACCAGACCTGATGATGTTACAAGGCCAAGACCCCGTGATCTCCTTGATGATTCGCCTCATGGGGGACAATACACTAGACAATCCTTCCTCCTCTGACTTTGCCTCCACACTTAACCTCGACCATCTGTTCGCTGTCCGTCACTTGTTACGGATAGTCAATGGCATCTTGGTCCATGTCTCTGCTGACTCACAAATGCATGCATTTATCGTCCCGCAAAACCAAAGGGGGGTGATACTGGCACATGCCTATGACGAACTACAGGTGGGAGGTAGAGTCTAATATTACAGTTTTGCTCTGCCCGCCGGCAAAAACGCTTATCATGCAACCAAACTAGATAAGAAATTTCTTCCCAAATCGACCGGACCCTACCTCGTCACCGATAAACTGTCTTCAGTGGTGTACCAAATAAAGATTCCCAACACAAAGACCAACCAAAGCTCAAGTGGGTCCACAGAGACCAAATTAAGCTATACAGAACAACAAAACCAACAGACGAGCCGTCAACTGCAAGCTGAATAAACCCTACAAGCCGAGATATGGTATTCTTAATTTGCCAACCAGTCGTCGCATTCAATAACATCTACCACCTCAAGGACATCGTGAACTAGAAACTAGGACTGGAATCCACTACAAAAGCCCTATCCAACCTCTAATGTACATGTGGTTTACACCAGACATGGCCCTAGTCATTGTAATTATTCTCTGTCACATATACAGTGAAGAAAATAAGTATTTGAACACCCTGCTATTTTGCAAGTTCTCCTACTTAGAAATCATGGAGGGGTCTGGAATTTTCATGGAAGGTGCATGTCCACTGTATGAGAGATAACCTAAAAAGAAAAATCCAGAAATCACAATCTATGATTTTTTAACAATTTATTCGTGTGATACAGCTGAAAATAAGTATTTGAACACCAACGTTAATATTTGGTAAAGTAGCCTTTGTTTGCAATTACAGAGGTCAAACGTTTCCTGTAGTTCTTCACCAGGTTTGCACAGACTGCAGGAGGGATTTTGGGCCACTCCTCTACACAGATCTTCTCTAGATCAGTCAGCTTTCTGGGCTGTCGCTGAGTAACACGGACTTTCAGCTCCCTCCAAAGATTTTCAATTGGATTTAGGTCTGGAGACTGGCTAGGCCACTCCAGAACCTTGATATGCTTCTTACGAAGCCACTCCTTGGTTGTCCTGGCTGTGTGCTTTGGGTCATTGTCATGTTGGAAGATCCAGCCACGACTCATCTTCAATGATCTGACTGAGGGAAGGAGGTTTTTGGCCAATATCTCACAATACATGACTGCAGTCATCCTCTCCTTAATACAGTACAGTCGTCCTGTCCCCCAGAAAAACACCCCCAAAGCATGATGCTACCACCCCCATGCTTCACACTAGGGATGGTGTTCTTGGGATGGTACGCATCATTTTTCTTCCTCCATACACGCATAGTGGAATTATGACCAAAAAGGTCAATCTTGGTCTCATCTGACCACAAAACTTTCTCCCATGACTCCTCTGGATCATCCAAATGGTCATTGGCAAACTTAAGACGGGCCTTAACATGTGCTGGTTTAAGCAGGGGAACCATCCGTGCCATGCATGATTTCAAACCATGACGTCTTAGTGTATTACCAACAGTGACCATGGAAACAGTGGTCCCAGCTCTTTTCAGGTCATTGACCATGTCCTGCCGTGTAGTCCTGGGCTGATTCCTCACCTTTCTTAGCATCATTGAGACCCCACGAGGTGATATCTTGCATGGGGCTCCACTCCGATTGAGATTGTCCGTCATGTTTAGCTTTTTCCATTTTCTAATGATTGCTCCAACAGTGGACCTTTTTTCACCAAGCTGCTTTGCAATTTCTCCGTAGCCCTTTCCAGCCTTGTAGAGTTGTACAATTTTGTCTCTGGTGTCTTTGGACAGCTCTTTGCTCTTAGCCATGCTGACTGTTTGGGTCTTACTGATTGTATGGGGTGGAGAGGTGTCTTTATGCAGCTAACAACCTCACACAGGTGCATCTGATTCAGGATAATACAGTGGAGTGGAGGAGGACTTTTAAAGGCGGACTAACAGGTCTTTGAGGGTCAGAATTCTAGCTGATAGACAGGTGTTCAAATACTTATTTTCAGCTGTATCACACAAATACGTTGTTAAAAAATCATAGATTGTGATTTCTGGATTTTTCTTTTTAGGTTAACTCTCATACAGTGGACATGCACTTTCCATGAAAATTCCAGACCCCTCCATGATTTCTAAGTGGGAGAACTTGCAAAATAGCAGGGTGTTCAAATACTTATTTTCTTCACTGTATCTACCTTCTGCACCTCCGCTTTATGCCTTAGGCACACCAGGAAAGTACAAGACAAAATCATTTGATACTCCGATCGCATATTCAAACGCAACCAACCCAGATCCGAGGGTGTACTATGCTATAATGGGGGAAACCCCAATTACATCACAGAGAAAACAACAATATATATTGAATATTGTCATTCTGGTTTTATACATCAAAGCATCATCTCAAGGCAAGGGCAAAATATTGAGATGTATATCGTATATCATCATATAGCTTGAAAATATTCAGACATTTAAAAAAGGCCATATCGCCCCGCCCATTTGACGCAAAAAATATGTCGACGTAAATGTTTTGTATTGATGCATCGTCCCAAACATATATGTTGTCCCACACCAGTCCAGAATTGATATAATGCATCGGAAATCTAGCCCCAAATCCGCCAAATGCTTAGAACGAAGATCTTATAACCAATAATGGAGTTTGCACCAGCAGTGGGAGGAGCTTGAGTCGTTCCAAAGATCTTTACAATATCAGCTCATTTACACAAGATTATGACTTAATATGTAAAGACATTTAGATTAAAACAAGCAGTATTTACTCACTGGATTGTGGAAAATCACTAAATTAGTCATTAAAGTTGACATTATTATTAGAAACTCACCTTGGTCTCAAACGTTGCTCACTGATGACAACCTTTGGTCAACGTTAATCTATATTATTAAAGCTACTTTAGTCATTTCTGACGGTGCACGAGGAAATTCTGTTGAATGATGTAGATTCTGCAGCTTTTATCTTAGCCTGAGTTGCCATGACAACCTGTCAACATTGAGCTTCCATTTTAGCCTGAGTTGACATTGATCAACATGGTCAACATTGATCTGTTCGAAGTTGCCTTTTGTGATTAAATGTATGTCATATTATCATAGGAAGATCAAATATATTAAATTAAATAATGCAAACACACACATTTTACTCCTCATAGTGGATATACTGTATGTATAGACTGTTACATCAGGCATAATTACTACCAATGAGGGAGCGTCTTATACAACAATAGAAAACTAATGAACATTTTACTCACCAGGGGGCGCTGTTGGCCAAAAACTTACATATTAGTCACTTCATTGTATAAGTCACAGAAGTGTAAAAAGTACTGATATATCCTCAAGTACAAGTAAGTCATACATAAAATACTCAAGTACAAGTAAAAAGTAGCTCAATTAAATAGTATTCAAAGTTAAAGTTACTAGTTACTTTCACCCCCACAGTTATTGTTGGTTCCCTTACATACAGTAAACATATCATGTAGAAACCATAAAAAGGAAAAAATTAAATCTTCCACAATTGGAATCTAATTTATTTTCCACAAAGGCATCTGTATTAAATAAAAGGTTTGTCAAAATGAAAATTAAAAAAAAAATAATATCAACACAAATTAATTCAATTCACAATAAAAAAAAAAAATATATATATATCAGGCTCCAAGTATAGATACATTTATAAACTCTAAAACTGAGAAAATAACTGGCATTCAATGCTGTTTTGGTGCTAATCTGATTGGTGGGCTATGATCTAATGCAATACGTTTAATCTGATTGATGGGCTATGATCTAATGCATTACGTTTAATCTGATTGGTCGGCTATGATGTGATGCATTACGTTTAATCTGATTGGTGGGCTATGATCTAATGCATTACATTTAATCTGATTGGTCGGCTATGATCTAATGCATTACGTTTAATCTGATTGGTGGCCTATGATCTAATGCATTACGTTTAATCTGATTGGTGGGCTATGATCTAATGCATTATGTTTAATCTGTTTGGTGGGCTATGATCTAATGCATTATGTTTAATCTGTTTGGTGGGCTATGATCTAATGCATTATGTTTAATCTGTTTGGTGGGCTATGATCTAATGCATTATGTTTAATCTGTTTGGTGGGCTATGATCTAATGCATTATGTTTAATCTGTTTGGTGGGCTATGATCTAATGCATTATGTTTAATCTGTTTGGTGGGCTATGATGGTAAATGGACTTGATTTTTTATAGCGCTTTATCACCACACTGAAACAGTCTCAAAGCGCTTTACATATCAGCTCATTCACCCAATCACTCTCACATTCACACACAAGTGGGACAGGACTGACATGCAAGGCGCTAGTCGACCACTGGGAGCAATTTAGGGTTCAGTGTCTTGCCCAAGGACACTTCGACACATAGTCAGGTACTGGGATCGAACCCCCAACCTCTCCATCAGAAGACGACCCACTACCACCTGAGCCACGGTCGCCCTGATCTAATGCATTACTTTTAATCTGATTGGTGGGCTATGATCTAATGCATTACATTTAATCTGATTGGTGGGCTATGATCTAATGCATTACGTTTAATCTGATTGGTGGCCTATGATCTAATGCATTACGTTTAATCTGATTAGTTGGCTATGATCTAATGCATTACGTTTAATCTGATTGGTGGGCGATGATCTAATGCATTACGTTTAATCTGATTGGTGGGCTATGATCTAATGCATTACGTTTAATCTGATTGGTGGGCTATGATCTAATGCATTACGTTTAATCTGATTGGTGGGCTATGATCTAATGCATTACGTTTAATCTGATTGGTGGGCTAGGAGCTAATGCATTACATTTAATCTGATTGGTGGGCTATGATCAAATGCATTACATTTAATCTGATTGGTGGGCTATGATCTAATGCATGACGTTTAATCTGATTGGTGGGCTATGATCTAATGCATTACGTTTAATCTGTTTGGTGGGCTATGATCTAATGCATTAAATTTAATCTGATTAGTCGGCTATGATCTAATGCATTACGTTTAATCTGATTGGTGGGCTATGATCTAATGCATTACGTTTAATCTGATTGGTGGGCTATGATCTAATGCATTACGTTTAATCTGATTGGTGGGCTATGATCTAATGCATTACGTTTAATCTGATTGGTGGGCTATGATCTGATGCATTACGTTTAATCTGATTGGTCGGCTATGATGTGATGCATTACATTTAATCTGATTGGTGGGCTATGATCTAATGCATTACGTTTAATCTGATTGGTGGGCTAGGAGCTAATGCATTACATTTAATCTGATTGGTGGGCTATGATCTAATGCATGACGTTTAATCTGATTGGTGGGCTATGATCTAATGCATTACGTTTAATCTGTTTGGTGGGCTATGATCTAATGCATTAAATTTAATCTGATTAGTCGGCTATGATCTAATGCATTACGTTTAATCTGATTGGTGGGCTATGATCTAATGCATTACGTTTAATCTGATTGGTGGGCTATGATCTAATGCATTACGTTTAATCTGATTGGTGGGCTATGATCTAATGCATTACGTTTAATCTGATTGGTGGGCTATGATCTAATGCATTACGTTTAATCTGATTGGTGGGCGATGATCTAATGCATTACGTTTAATCTGATTGGTCGGCTATGATGTGATGCATTACATTTAATCTGATCGGTGGGCTATGATCTAATGCATTTCGTTTATTCTGATTAGTTGGCTATGATCTAATGCATTACGTTTAATCTGATTGGTCGGCTATGATCTAATGCATTACGTTTAATCTGATTGGTGGGCTATGATCCAATGCATTACATTTAATCTGATTGGTGGGCTATGATCTAATGCATTACATTTAATCTGATTGGTCGGCTATGATCTAATGCATTACATTTAATCTGATTGGTGGGCTATGATCTAATGCATTACGTTTAATCTGATTGGTCGGCTATGATGTGATGCATTACATTTAATCTGATTGGTGGGCTAGGAGCTAATGCATTACATTTAATCTGATTGGTGAGCTATGATCTAATGCATGACGTTTAATCTGATTGGTGGGCTATGATCTAATGCATTACGTTTAATCTGATTGGTTGGCTATGATCTAATGCATTAAATTTAATCTGATTAGTCGGCTATGATCTAATGCATTACGTTTAATCTGATTGGTGGGCTATGATCTAATGCATTACGTTTAATCTGATTTTTGGGCTATGATCTAATGCATTACGTTTAATCTGATTGGTGGGCTATGATCTAATGCATTACGTTTAATCTGATTGGTGGGCTATGATCTAATGCATTACGTTTAATCTGATTGGTCGGCTATGATGTGATGCATTACATTTAATCTGATTGGTGGGCTATGATCTAATGCATTTCGTTTATTCTGATTAGTTGGCTATGATCTAATGCATTACGTTTAATCTGATTGGTGGGCTATGATCTAATGCATTACGTTTAATCTGATTGGTCGGCTATGATCTAATGCATTACGTTTAATCTGATTGGTGGGCTATGATCTAATGCATTACATTTAATCTGATTGGTGGGCTATGATCTAATGCATTACATTTAATCTGATTGGTCGGCTATGATCTAATGCATATCATTTAATCTGATTGGTGGGCTATGATCTAATGCATTACGTTTAATCTGATTGGTCGGCTATGATGTGATGCATTACATTTAATCTGATTGGTGGGCTATGATCTAATGCATTACATTTAATCTGATTGGTGGGCTATGATCTAATGCATTACGTTTAATCTGATTGGTGGGCTATGATCTAATGCATTACGTTTAATCTGATTGGTGGGCTAGGAGCTAATGCATTACATTTAATCTGATTGGTGGGCTATGATCTAATGCATGACGTTTAATCTGTTTGGTGGGCTATGATCTAATGCATTATATTTAATCTGATTAGTCGGCTATGATCTAATGCATTACGTTTAATCTGATTGGTGGGCTATGATCTAATGCATTACGTTTAATCTGATTGGTGGGCTATGATCTAATGCATTACGTTTAATCTGATTGGTGGGCTATGATCTAATGCATTATATTTAATCTGATTAGTCGGCTATGATCTAATGCATTACGTTTAATCTGATTGGTGGGCTATGATCTAATGCATTACGTTTAATCTGATTGGTGGGCTATGATCTAATGCATTACGTTTAATCTGTTTGGTGGGCTATGATCTAATGCATTATATTTAATCTGATTAGTCGGCTATGATCTAATGCATTACGTTTAATCTGATTGGTGGGCTATGATCTAATGCATTACGTTTAATCTGATTGGTGGGCTATGATCTAATGCATTACGTTTAATCTGATTGGTGGGCTATGATCTAATGCATTACGTTTAATCTGATTGGTGGGCTATGATCTAATGCATTACGTTTAATCTGATTGGTGGGCTATGATCTAATGCATTACGTTTAATCTGATTGGTCGGCTATGATGTGATGCATTACATTTAATCTGATTGGTGGGCTATGATCTAATGCATTTCGTTTATTCTGATTAGTTGGCTATGATCTAATGCATGACGTTTAATCTGATTGGTCGGCTATGATCTAATGCATTACGTTTAATCTGATTGGTCGGCTATGATATGATGCATTTGTTGTTGTCTGGTCATTTTATTTTTTGTAGTTTCACAATGTTTGTTGATCATTTTAAAACAGAAAATAATTCACTCAGTAGTGGTTGGTGTAGAAATGTTTTAAAACGTACTTGTACAAATAAAATTAGTGATTTATAAATATACTAAAGTACGAGAACACATCAAAGCAACTCAATTACAGTAATGTGAGTACTTGTAATCCATTACTTTCAGCTCTGATAAGTCACAGACCAATATTTTTAAATGAAAAAGGTGTGACATATTACAGAATTTACGGTATTTCAGTCAAACAAATATTCACTGCTTGTAAAGCTTCACTAGCTCTGAGTCTATGATAAATATCTATAAAACTTTTCCTCTTTGTTTCAAAAACACCCTAGAGTGGATTAGACAGTTTGTGATGCACTTTTTTACGTTTACATGTGTGCATTAAAGCATGTTAGTGGATTATCCCCCGCTAAACTAGTAGATTAAGGCATCATTAGCAGATAACAGATGAAGATATGCTAACGTTACTGGATAAACACAGCAACACAGCGTTAATCACAAGGTTCAGTTTTAATAATGCCATTATTACACAATTATAGAATATACTTTTAAACGTGATTTATTTTGCTGTAGTAAATTAAATGAATGAATTAGATATAATTTTAGGACATAAAGGTCCTATGCTATGAATCTAGATAATTGTATCCTGGATTAATCTCCATTAACGGGCGTCAACTAACCAAACATTCCCTGTCAGAGAGAAGCTGTCCTACGAAGGTCGATAACAACACGCTAATTGAAGCCAAGTGTTTTCAGCCTGGGTACATGCGTGTTCACATGAAAGGGGTGGAGCTAGCAAAGTCTGACCAATCACTACAATGGAGAAAACTGGCAGAGTGAGTTTCTTCACAAAGGTGATGACACGTGACGATAAAAAAAACGTGTGCTGTTGTAATGAAGGGAAACTGATCACTGTCCGTTATCAAAGCAGGCTGACTTGATAAGTGATAAAACCATTCATGTTGTGGGTTAAAACTACTAATAAATGGTTAATAATATGATGAACTGTATTAACACATCTATAGTAACAGGTTATGTACCACAGACCTTTAAAACCACTGTAATCAAACCTCTCCATAAAAATGACTTGTCCAATTATAGACCAATATCTAATCTCCCTTTAGTTTCCAAAATGTTTGAAAAAGTCATCACAGGTCAACTATGTGATCACCTACTTAGGAACAATTTATACAGAGCTTTCAGTCTGGCTTTAGAGCCAATCACAGCACAGAGACTGTCTTAGTAAAAGTAACCAATGATCTTCTCTTAACCTCAGACAGAAGGTTGATCTCAGTTCTGGTTCTCTTAGATCATATCTGTCAACTTTTGGATTTGAAAATAAGGGAAATTTTCTGGCGCCCACTACGATCCGTCCCACCCTCCCAACTAAGCTCCAGTATTCCTTATATTTTAATATAGATGTACAATAAATCTAAAATACCCACTTGTCAACTACTTACTAAATACAATGATGTGATTAGAATCTGGTAGGTCGACCTTTATTAACATTTAAATGTTTTGAACATTCCTACTAGGGCTGGTGATATGGACCAACACTCATATCTCAATATATTTTATCTAAATGATGATTTATGATATAAATCTAGATAATTTTATAAAATAAAGTCTGATCAGAAAGAAAATTCTGGGTTAAATTTGCTGATGAAAATGTTACACAGGCTCATTTATTAACAAACACCTGATCAATATGTGACACTTATTAATCATCTAACTGAGCTTTACATGTTGTTCTGAGAAGTAAAAGCAGCGACTCTTAAAACTAGTATTTTGATACATAATAAGCTATAATATATATATACATATATATATAGATATTGAAAATAAGGAATATATATATTGATATAGATAAATGAAATATTATAGTTTTCCATATTGCCAAAATAGAAAACTTGATACATCTTGAATCTCAATTTATTGCCCAGCCCTAATTCCTAAATTATAAAACAGCCAAAATAAAAACATAAATGTGTATATGAAGCACATGTGTTTATTTAATATACTTACAGTTTATATACAAGTCAGCACGTTGCATATTTATTATTAATTTCACATTGCTGGTCTTTAAGTCACACATTAACATTTTATTTTCAATAGATATTTTCTTATAATTTCTCATACTCACTCATGTGGTTCTCTGGTATTCACTAATGACTTATTATAAGTAAGTAAGTAGTTTATTTATAAAGCGCTTTTTACAGATAAAATCACAAAGTGCTGTACAGAGTTGTGGTAAAAGTACACGTGCAACACAATAGAATAATAAAACAAGAGTGCATAAATATCATAAGAACAGCAACATTAAAGGATAAATAAAAATTAAAATCCAGTAACTAAAAGCTTTACTGTAAAGTGTAGTCTTCAGCAGTTTTTTAAAAGTGACCACACAGTTGAGCTCCCTGAGAGACTGGTGCAGGTTATTCCAGAGTCTGGGAGCTACAGCCTGGAACGCCAGGTCTCCTCTGGTTTTAAATGTAGTTTTTGGGGTCTTTAGGAGACCCTGACCTGAAGACTGAAGGCATCGCCCTGATGAGTAGGGGCACAACAAGTCTGAGATATATTTAGGGGCCTGACCATGTAATGCTCGGAACGTGAGAACTAATATTTTATATTCTATGCGAAACTTAACTGGAAGCCAGTGCAGAGTAGCAAGAATGGAGGTGATGTGGGATGTTCTAGAAGCACCAGTTAAAAGTCTGGCAGCAGCGTTCTGAACGATCTGGAGTCTGTTTAGGGTCGACTTATTAAAACAAGTAAAAACAGAATTACAGTAGTCAATACGAGATGATATAAATGTGTGTATGACCAGTTCCAGATCTGATTTTGATAAAAGATGCCTCACTTTAGAGATATTTCTCAGGTGGTAAAAACAGTTTTTAGTCAATTGACGACAATGTCCCTCCAAAGACATGGACTGATCAAAAACAACCCCAAGGTTTCTGAGGCTGGTTTTAACAGATGAGCCCAGATCACCAAGAGAGTTTTTAATTAGAGGATGTTTTTATCAGGAGCAATGATCAGAGTTTCTGTTTTGTTTGAATTTATCTGGAGATCATTTGATGACAACCAGTTTTTGATACAGGATATACAGTCTAAGATCTCGGATAAAAAGTGAAACTCTGAGTCATATAGACACATTTATTACAGACTTTACATTCTTTAACACTTTTTTAAAGCAGTGTATATTTGTGGAGCTTGTGATTGGCTGATTTTTCATGGTGACTTACGTGGTTCCTTCCGCTGTGGGAGATGCTAAAAGTTACTAGTCTAACAGAACGTGTAACTGTGTCCCATCCTGCTGTTCTTTAGGAAGTTAAACTCTGTCACATTTTACAACGTATTTACAACAGTTCTTAGTTTTTTTAGCTGGAACGTCTTCATTCATTCATCTCTGTTCTGAGTTGTTTCTGGGTTTGTTGCTGCTGTCGGCACTAATCTCACGAGAGCTGCCGCCCAGGCTAATTCAGGTGGCAGTTCTCGCGGCGTCTTTTAATTTTTATTACATTAAAATACGAGATATTTACAGAAAAATAATAATACGTGAAGATGGCGGGAAAGAGAGGTGAAATACGAGAGTTTCTAGGCCAAAACGGGATACTTGACAGGTATGTCTTAGATCTCAGTGCAGCCTTCGATACAGTGGATCATCATCTACTGCTGCAGAGACTGGAAAGTGGTTTTGGGATTAAAGAAACAGCGCTGGGTTGGTTTAAATCCTACCTGTCAGACTGTCACGGCAAATTTCCAGTTGATCTCCTTTGGAGACATGATTTGTGCCCTGGTTGAATGATGAAGTCCAGTCAAAGCATGATGATTTTATAAAGAAAGGATTTATTATAAACTAAATAAAAAGCTTCCATCCTGTAAGAACGAAAGGCAACTAACTGGGAAAGTTCCACAGCTTCAACTTTATACTGATAGAGAAAAGTCTCACCCTGATGAAAGAAAAGGAGGGAGTCAGATGTTCCCAACAGTGGAGACGTTGGAGCAATGATATCTGTCTGTCTGATTATGTGTGTGCGTCAGTTGGTGTGTGTGTGTGTCTGTATGTGTGTGTGGTGTGAGTGTGAGTGAGTGTGTGTGTGTGTGTGTGTGTGTATCTGCATGTGATTCCACATGTGAGTTTGAGTTTGGCCTTGATTAGATGTAGCTCATCTGTGTGTGTATGTGAAAAAATGTGAGTTTTTGGTATGAGGCCTTCAGCAGAGACTGTGTGTTGCTGTGATTACACTGTCTGTACTGTGGATAATCTAATCTAACATGACTCAGCAAAGGAGCAACGTCTCTGTTCAAAAGCACAACAATAGAATGCAGTCATTGAGTATTAACACATGACAAATTGTTCACATGAACACACATTTGCCATAACATTTTCCACTTTTGGTCGCCATCAACGACCAAATCAAGAAACAAAATGATTATATTCCAGTAGAATAACCTTGGATCCACCTTTGCTGTCTGTCAGGGTAAACCATTAGCATCGTTATTGTCATACATTTGATTGTTCGACTCAACTTCACTTTAATTCTGTCTAACCTTAAAAGGGCCAATAATCTTGCTTAACTCTGGTTCAGACACAGAATAGGAGACACTTTTGCCACCAATTTAGCTTCAAAATGATATATATATCCTTTGAATATACAGCCAGCGTCCTGTATATTGAAAAAAAAACACAATAACAACAACGAAGACATAGACAAGCGTACACAACAACTAGTTTACACAGACAACAACAAAAACATGGACACTGAAAATGAACAGTAAGGTCAGTCCAGGTCAAAGCAAGTCATTCCACTGAATGTGGTATTATATATATATATATATATATATATATATATATATATATATATATATATATATAAAAAACAGTAAAATAACAGTCCAGGAGCTGCTTTAACCATATAGAACGGGAGCCCTCAGAACGCCGTCCAGAAACACAAATGCAAACACTGCTCAACTAGAATTGTATAAATACAACACAGGAGCCAAGCTCAAAACCATACTTTTTTTAGACTCAGAAAGTCAAAAAAAAAACAGAAGTACACTTAACCTCACCTTTTTAGAACAAAAGGCTGGGAGTACTGGGAAACAAACACAAACACTACTCAACTAGAAAGTAAATGACCATCTTGGAGCCTAGAGGGTTTGCCACATCTAAACGGGACCTCTCTCAAATCCACTTCCACCGGATTCCTACCTAATTGGAATTCGGGAGCGATTCTGTACGTTGACAAGGGCAGCCTCTAACAACCCTCACTCTAAGGGAACGTACAATATTAATATCATAGACTGAAACATTTGTTTAGAATGATATTCTGTTACCAAGCATGTATCAGATCAGGTGGACCGCTATCCGCTGGCAAGACAGTATGACGCATCATCTGATGTTGATTATAGAAACTAAAATGTAGATGGAGGCAGATTTACAGACTACACTTTAGATGTGTTTGTGGTGTTTTGTCATTTTTAATTTGAGTTTTTTTTAATAACTTTTCAACTTTTTAAACTATTCAACTTTTTAATTAATTTTAATGAAAATGTAACGTTCCACTGGTCAGCAGTTCTTAAACCCATTTCAACTTTTAAAATGTTCAGCTTTTTTGTTCATTTTTAGTGAATACCTTCAACTTTTCTGTATCTTTAACCGTTTTTGACTCACAGCCCTTCAATGAGTTCCATTTTTAGCTTTGACCAACTTCTAGAGTAGAGGGACAGCTTTACCTTCAACTCTTTGTCAACACATTGTCATAACTTCTAAAATATTCAACCTACAGTCCTAATGTTTTAAAAGTAGTACTTCTATCTGTCTAGCTGCTCACAATAGCACATTTGAATTTATTATTGTTATAAGTTCTATCACTGCCAATGACATAACCATAATTGTTGCTTCTCATTTCAAGTTTTTCATTCCTGTATATCCAGAAACACACAATGCAAGGAGCATTTATAAAAGGATCTATTACTGTATTACCATGCTACCATTTAAACTGTCTCTGACAGGTCTTCATTTATTTATTTATTTATTTTACCTTGTCTGCACATGTTGTCAAAAGTCAACACTACAAGAAGTACAATCTTTTTAAGACAGCAATGCATGGTTTGTTATTACAATTATATAAAAGTTTTTATTTCATTGACAGGTCTTCAGGCCCTGAAGTTGTCCTTATAGCTCTAAACACTGAGGACTACCAGGGCCCAGGAACCTGTCTTTATTTATTTTATTTAACCTTTATTTAACCAGGAAAAAAAATCCCGTTGAGATTAAAAACCTCTTTTTCAAGGGAGTCCTGGCCAAGAGGCAGCAAAGTTACAACACTGAACAGAAATACATTTACATTACATTAAAATGACAGGATAACGTAAGAATCAAATAAAACAATTACAGACAACTGAGGCAGTCTCAAATTATCTCAGTTTCATTTTAAAAGCATTCAAGGATAACAATTCAGTCAACTTCCAGTCTCTTTGCAGTGTGTTCCAAGCACAAGGAGCTGCATGTACAAAGGCTTTTTTCCCCAGCTCTGTGCGGGCAAAAGGAACTGTGAGCAACAGGTTGATCATTGGATCTCAGTGCATAAGTGTTCGTGCTTCTCTTAGTAAGTAATGTACAGATGTAAGAGGGCAGTAATCCAAGAAGAGCCTTATAAATAAAAGTAAACCAATGACACTGCCACCTAGTGTACAGGGATGGCCATCCCACCCGAGAGTACAGCTCACACTGATGTGTCATGGCTCTACAGTTTGTGATGAACCTCAGAGCAGAATGATAAACAGAGTCCACCATCAGAAGACATGTACAAGAAGCATTCATATAAAAAAGGTCACCATAATCTAACACAGATAAGAATGTGGCAGAGACAAGGCGCTTCTTTACACCAAAAGAAAAACATGTCTTGTTGCGGAAGAAGAACCCCAATTTAAGTTTTAATTTCCTCACAAGTTTGTCAATGAAAAGTTTAAAAGTGAGGGAATCATCAATTACGACACCAAGGTATTTATATTCATGTACCACTTCTATGACAATTCCTTCAAGAGTGGACACGACCGGGGGAGCTTGAGGCACCTTCTTATGATTAGAGAACAACATTAACTTTGTCTTCTCAGCATTGAGAACCAGTTTTAGATTAATCAGTGAATGCTGGACAGAAACAAAGGTTTTCTGCAGGGAATTAACAGCCTGTTCAAGAGATGATCCGAAGCAATAAATAATTGTATCATCGGCATAAAAATGCATATTAGCATCAGAAACCTTTTGTTCGACATTATTAATGTACAAGATAAATAAGAGGGGCCCCAAAACAGATCCCTGCGGCACCCCCTTGTGAACAGTAACAAATTCAGAACAAAGGCCCTCATATTTAATACACTGGGTCCTGTTTTCTAAATAATTTGAAAACAAGCAACAGTGTGTTCTGACAGTCCAATGAGATGTAGCCTGCGTTTTAAAATAGCATGGTCTACAGTGTCAAAAGCTTTAGAGAGATCAATAAAGAGTGAAGCACAGTACTGTTTTTATCAAGTGCTGCAATGATGTCATTTATCACCTTCATAGTAGCAGTGATAGTGCTGTGCTTTTTTCTGAAGCCTGATTGCAATTTAGAGAGGATTTCATTAGAATAAAGAAACTCTTTCAACTGATCACAGACAAGTGACTCCAGGATTTTTGATAAAACACATAAATTTGAAATTGGCCGATAATTGGTAAGAACTGCTGGGTCACCTCCTTTTAATAAAGGGAGCACAAAAGCTGATTTCCAAACAGATGGAATATCTTTGTTCCTAATTGAAAGATTAAAAAGAATTGAAAGTGGCTCTGCTATAAAATCAGCTGCCAGCTTTAAAAAGTAAGGCTCAATCAAGTCAGGTCCTGGGGGCTTTCTGTGGTCTAATGTTTTTAGAGCTTTGTGCACTTCGTGACAAGTAAAAGGATTAAAATTAAAAGGATCACCAGAAAACATGGAAGATGCAAGAATTCCCAGTCGTTATTCCTTTTGAATCAAATAGAGAACCAGATGATAAAAAATGCTGGTTAAAGCAGTTCAAGACTTCAGTTCTATCATAAACTGGGACTGAGTCTTTAAGTACAAATGACGGAAGAGTCTCTGTGTTTTTGTTCAAAGACAGGGTGTTAACAAGGTTCTGATTTGTGTCAAATTTAGTGTGTTTTCAGAATATATCCGCAAAGTATAATTTAGTTTATCTTAGTTTCTCTTTCTATTTTCATATATCTATGTAAAGAGCCCTGCCTTGTTACAGCTTAGCAACCAATCACAATTCACTTCCTTGTTCTCTCCACCAATCAGGAGTCAGTATCCTCCGTCCTAACTTTCAGGCAAGTCAGTGCGCAGGTATCTTTCCTCGAGGAGACATGTTCAATCCATCCAGCAACCACACGGAATAACCTATCTTTCTTCTTCGTTCATGTGTTCATGCATCCATGAGAATGTAAGTTCATGTCATATGTATTGCCTGTCTATTGTTTAGTGTAGTTTATTTACAGTATTCACCGTGTTTCTTTGTGTGCATGTTGTTAATGTGCAGGCTTCACTCTACCCGTGTGATGTACGTGGATGTGTGCATGCATCTCAGCCATTTGCCAGCGTTCAGCTAAATTTAACCCTTTCTTTGCCAAGCCTAATTATAATCCCGGTTTTGTAGTTTTGAGTTGGTTATCAGAGTTTACTATAACAACTACTTTACAGTGTAACTAAGGTATACATGTATATTTAGGTTTTGTGTCCTTTTTTACACTTCAGTGAATTTATCATTTATATAGAGTATAGTCATTTAGACTTCTTATTATTGCATTTCTTTATTATTATCATTTAGTCTTAGTAACCATCACTCATTATTCTGTTTATTCCATTTGTTTAGAAAACATGAACAACGTGAACATCATGTACAGCGCTGTCTATTGCAACCTGCAATAAAGAGTTGCATGAGTGTGAATCCTGTCTTTCTCATTGTTCTGGCCAGACAACCTGGAGAGATTGAAGAATTTGAATTAGTCCTAATTACAGTCTTATCTGAGGTCACAAGTTTGGGTCTCCTTCCTGACACCTCCTTTACATGGTCCTTCGAGCCGGATATTCAGTTTCTTCAGATTTACCATGGATCACACTCGTCCTCGCCGTGATGTCCGTCGGCCTCGCTACCTCGATGACTTCCTGGTGAATCTCCCGCCACGTCATCTTCCCTCTTCTACACTCCATGGCCACTACACTGAGGGAGCAGCTATCCAACCTCCTGCTCCAGTTATCCCTCCTGCTCCAGTTAGACCCACTCCGCAGAACCTCAGCTCCGAAGCAGTCATGTCAGCTCTGCAGGAGATGAAAGAGGAGAACATCCAACTCAGGCGAGATATGCAAAGTCTTTTCCATTCTCTCTCCCTGGGATCAGCGCCTCAGCCTCAACATCTCGATCCAAGACATTCGACTCAGTATGAGGACAGCGCCACCTTATATGGAACTTATCGCCCTCCAGAAAAAACATCTACTCCTAACTACAATCTTCAAGCACCAGTGGATGATCCTCCACCCTGGCCTGAAACAATACCAATACCTCCTTGAGCGAGCCTCTACCTCCTCCACCTCCAGCTGACCTGCCGCTACCTCCGCCACCGCCTCCGGTGTCATATATATACCTTCATATGAGGCCGGGTCTCAATCCGCTCCATCGTATGTAGAGCCGTATACTCTTCCCCTCAATCCACCCTCGGTGGAGATGACATACAGAGGGCCAAAGCCTAACATTCCATGTTTCACAGATGAAGATCCACGTCAGTTTGCCCGCCTCAAGATAGCGCTCAACAACCTCTTGCCCAGAGATGCAACTGAGTGGTTCAAATACCAAATACTAGTTGATCACCTCAAATCAGAAGATGCTCTCCTCATTGCATACTCTTATAGTAATAGTCCATCTCCCTATTCGAAGACAATGGCCTCACTTACTGAAATGTATGGACAACCTCACAAACTAGCACTGCAGCGCATCAATGAGGTTCTGGCTTAGCCTCCAATCAGAAGTGGGGACAGTCGAAGTTTTCGTCTCTTCGGCCTCAAAGTCAGAGCTCTGGTCGGAATGTTAGATCAACTGGGCAAGGAAGGCAAGACTGAGTTGGATTGCGGGTCACACACCTCACGACTTCTGTCCAAGTTGCCGCATGAACTCAGAGCACAGTTCAAGCGCTACATAAACCCTCTTTGCACTCCGATACCAACCTTGGTGCACTTCTCCAATTGGCTTGAATATGAGATTCGTGTTCAGGATGAGGACTATCCACCTTGCCATTCACGGCCCCCACGAGACGAACGCCAGAAGGCCTTCAAGCCCAAGTTGCAGAGGTAGAAACCACCTCGCCACCCAATGCTACCTCAAAGCTAAGTGTCAGCAGTGTAATCAGACTCACCTTGACATACTGCACGAGGTCAACACTCCTGCAACAAAGGCAGCACGTCCAGCCCCAGAGTCTGGACAACCAGCTACCTACTACCTCGATCCAGATCTCAGAAGTAGCTGTGTACTGCTGAAAATGGTCAAAGTTCTCCTCCATAATGGTAAACACAGACTAGAGACTTATGCCATTCTCGACGATGGCTCTGAGCGCACGATCTTGCTTCACAGTGCCGCTCAAGAGCTACATCTCAAGGGACAGAGTGAAGACTTGGCGCTCAGAACTATCCGTCAAGATGTGAAAACTATTTCAGGAAAGTCGGTGTCCTTCTCTATATCCTCATCTGTCCATCCCCAGAAGCGATTTCGCATCCATGAAGCCTTCACTGCGGTAGAGCTTGGTCTTTCCAAGCACTCTCATCCTGTCGAGGCCCTGCAGAAAACGTATCGTCATCTCAGGGGCCTCCCGCTGCATTCATTCAGCCAAGCACAGCCACTTCTCTTCATCGGTTCAGACTACCCCATCTTCTTTCTCCAGTTGAGCCTGTACACCTAGGTCCAACAGGGGGTCCTGCAGCTTTAAATACTCGTCTTGGCTGGACTCTGCAAGGTCCTGCCAAAGTCCTGCTGCACCAGACCTCCACCCCTCAGTGTCTCCTTATCAACACTCCTACTTCCTCTGCTGACCTTCTCAGTCACGTGTCCAGGTTGTGGCAGATGGACGTTCTTCCCTATCAAAATGAGAAACACATCACCAGGTCCAAACAGGATAATACGGCCATCAAACTGCTGGAGGAGAAGACGATCAGAGTTCAAATTGACGAGATACGCTACCCCTCTGTTGTGGAAGGAAGGTCTTCCTCCTCTCAATGCCCCCAAGGAAGCCGTCCTCAGTCACCTACGAGGCACAGAGAATCGTCTTGCCAAAGACCCAGTCAAGGCTGCGTCATACTGCCAGGAAATCAAGAAGCTGGTGGACTCAGGCTACATTAGGAAGCTCACATCATCTGAAGATCAGAGCCCAAAATCATGGTACATCCCACATCACATGGTCCATCACAATGGCAAGGACCGCATTGTTTTCAACTGCTCATTCACCTTCCACAACACCAGCCTGAATGAACACCTACTTCCAGGGCCAACCCTAGGTTCCAGTATCCTCGGTGTCCTGCTCCGTTTCAGGCAGTATCCCACTACGGTGAGTAGCGACATCAAAGGCATGTTTCATCAGGTCCGCCTCCTGTCAGAGGATCAGCCTTTCCTCCGCTTCCTCTGGAGGGACATGAACCGCAGCAATAAGCCCGACATCTACCAGTGGCAGGTGCTCCCTTTCGGCACCACCTGCAGTCGCTGCTGCACAACCTTTGCCCTCCAAAAGCATGTCATTGACCACAGCAGTCCCGATGAAGATACTCGGCTCTCAGTAGAGAACTGTTTTTATGTGGACAATCTCCTTCAAAGCTTCTCATCAATTTCAGAAGCAAAGCAACTCCTCCTCAAACTTCAGACTTTGCTCCAATCGGGTGGCTTTGAACTGCGGCAATGGGCCACCCACGTTCCAGACATCATCAGTCACCTGCCACCTGAACTCACATCCGAGAGCATAGATCTGTGGCTGTCAGTGGAAGGTGCAGATCCACCAGAACGAACTCTCGGCCTCCACTGGCACTGCAAAACCGACACTCTCACCTATCGCCTTCGCCACACAGAGCAACTTGAGCCCACAATGCGCAACATCTACCGAGTCCTAGCCCAACAATATGACCACCTGGGGCTGCTCATTCCCTACACGACCAGAGCCAAAATCCTGGTGCAGAGCCTCTGGGGAAAGAAACGGGACTGGGATGATCCTCATCTTCCAGAGGGTCTGCTCCAGCTGTGGCAAGCGTGGGTGAGTGAACTACCATTACTTCCTAATGTTACTATCAATCGTTGTTATGTTCACTCAGACACCGACCTGCCAACTGCCTCCCAGAGCATCCACATCTTCTCAGATGCATCAGAGAGGGCCTATGGATCGGTTGCCTACCTGCGTACTGTCAGCGCCGAGGGTGAAGTCCAAGTGACATTCCTAGCAGCCCGTTCACGTGTTGCCCCAGTCCGCCAACAGTCCATACCGAGGCTGGAATTCAGCGCTGCTCACATCGGAGCCCAGCTTGGTGCAGTCCTGAAACGAGAGCTCACAGTCTCCATCTCCTCTATCACCTACTGGACCGACTCCACCACTGTGTTGGCTTGGCTGCTGTCTCCTTCATGCCGCTACAAGGTGTTTGTAGGTGCTAGAGTGGCGGATATCCAGGAGTTAACTGAGAGCAGCTCATGGCGCTATGTCCCCTCCAGTGAGAATCCTGCTGACGATATAACTCGCGGACTGACCATCTCACAGATCCAGAGTCACAGCCGCTGGAGATCCGGACCAGCCTTTATTCATGCCAATGAGTCAGCCTGGCCATCCAGTCCAGACGTCAACTGCCCTGAGGGTTCAGCCGAGTTGCGCAAAGCCAAGTTCTGTGGCCTGATCTCCGCCCCCACCTATTCACCTTTGCCTGATGCTAGCCAGTTTAACAACTTCCAAGAGCTACTGAAAGCCACCGTCCGAGCATGCCACGGGGCGGCCACTGACTCTAAACCCACAGCTGAGTCTTTCAAACAAGCTGAACTCTCTCTCATCAGACAAGTGCAACGTGACTGTTTTCCAGAGGAATTTGCTCTCATCTCCTCACAAAAGCCCATTCAGTCCAGCAGTAGGCTCATCACTTTGGCACCAGAATATGACTCAGAAACTCAGTTAATCCGTGTTGGAGGCCGACTAAGACGCTGTAAATCCCTCAGCTCAGACACTTTGCATCCCACTGTTCTAGACCCTCATCATGCCATCACGAAGCTGATCATTGCAGACTATGACAGCAAGCTCGCTCATCCGGGCCCTGAAAGAGTCTTCTCTGAGCTGCGCAGAAGATTCTGGATCTTGCGAGGCAGAGAGGTCGTCCGCAAGCACCAACACCACTGTCCAGAGTGCCGCAGCAAACCCATCATTCCCAAAATGGCCGACCTCCCACCTTCCAGTTTAAGGTTACACCACCCAGCATTCTACTCAACTGGCATGGACTGTTTTGGCCCTTTCCTCATTAAGATAGGGAGGCGCAATGAGAAGCGATGGGGTATAATATTCAAATGCCTCACTACACATGCAGTGTATCTAGATCTGTTGGCCAGCATGGACAGTGATTCTTTCCTCATGAGTCTACGTTGTTTCATCTCTAGACGGGGAAAGCCTCACGAATTGCTGTCTGATCAAGGCACAAATTTCAAAGGTGGCAGCTCAGAACTTCAAGAGGCCTTCAATTCCCTTGCCCCCGATCTTCAGTCAAAACTCGCCAGCCAGCAAATCCATTTCCGCTTCAAACCACCAAGTGCACCTCATTTCGGTGGTTCCTGGGAGCGAGAAATCCGCACCATCAAGTCAGCGCTTCACGCCATATTGGGATCCCAAACAGTCACCGATGAGGTCCTCCGAACCATCCTTGCAGAAGTGGAGAGTATCATCAACTCCAAGCCCCTTGGCTACACCTCTTCGGATGTGGCAGACCCAGATCCAATCACTCCCAATATGCTGCTGATGGGGCGGCTGGACCCATCCACTCCTCAAGTTATTTATTCCGGCACAGAGCTTCTCAGTCGTTGCAGATGGCGACACTGCCAGGTCTTAGCGGACCAGTTTTGGATCCATTTCATGAGGAACTACTTACCATCTCTCCAGAGCCGCTCCAAGTGGCAACAGGACCAAGAGGACATCTGTATAGATGACATTGTTCTTGTTGTTGACCAGCAGCTCCCGCGCGCCTTGTGGCTTGTCGGAAAGGTCACATTTGTTTTCCCTGGAGCTGACGGCAAGATTCGTACTGCTCAAGTACAGGTCAAAGACAAATCCTACATCAGACCTGTCGCTAAGCTCATCAAGCTGCCTGCACTCCCTCAAGACATTCCTGATTGACTTGTGTTCAACTTTGCTGCCAAAAGTTGGGGGCGGCTGTTAACAAGGTTCTGATTTATGTCAAATTTAGTGTGTTTTCAGAATATATCCGCAAAGTATAATTTAGTTTATCTTAGTTTCTCTTTCTATTTTCATATATCTATGTAAAGAGCCCTGCCTTGTTACAGCTTAGCAACCAATCACAATTCACTTCCTTGTTCTCTCCACCAATCAGGAGTCAGTATCCTCCGTCCTAACTTTCAGGCAAGTCAGTGCGCAGGTATCTTTCCTCGAGGAGACATGTTCAATCCATCCAGCAACCACACGGAATAACTCTTTCTTCTTCGTTCATGTGTTCATGCATCCATGAGAATGTAAGTTCATGTCATATGTATTGCCTGTCTATTGTTTAGTGTAGTTTATTTACAGTATTCACCGTGTTTCTTTGTGTGCATGTTGTTAATGTGCAGGCTTCACTCTACCCGTGTGATGTACGTGGATGTGTGCATGCATCTCAGCCATTTGCCAGCGTTCAGCTAAATTTAACCCTTTCTTTGCCAAGCCTAATTATAATCCCGGTTTTGTAGTTTTGAGTTGGTTATCAGAGTTTACTATAACAACTACTTTACAGTGTAACTAAGGTATACATGTATATTTAGGTTTTGTGTCCTTTTTTACACTTCAGTGAATTTATCATTTATATAGAGTATAGTCATTTAGACTTCTTATTATTGCATTTCTTTATTATTATCATTTAGTCTTAGTAACCATCACTCATTATTCTGTTTATTCCATTTGTTTAGAAATCATGAACAACATGAACATCATGTACAGCGCCGTCTATTGCAACCTGCAATAAAGAGTTGCATGAGTATGAATCCTGTCTTTCTCATTGTTCTGGCCGGACAACCTGGAGAGATTGAAGAATTTGAATTAGTCCTAATTACAGTCTTATCTGAGGTCACAAGTTTGGGTCTCCTTCCTGACACCTCCATTACACAGGGACTTGATCACTTTCCAGAATTTCTGTGGATTGTTGAGGTTCTCAGTGGTGACCGACAAAAAGTATCCTGATTTGGCCTTTTTGATAAGCGAAGTGCATTTGTTTCGAAGCTGTCTGAAGAAGGACCAATCAGTGGCAGAATGACTTTGTCTTGCCTTGTCCCAGGCCTTATTACGCTCATGAATGCTGTCGGCCAGTTCTGGAGAAAACCAAGGATTTTCTCGCCCCTTCACCCTGTATTTCTTCAGAGGTGCATGCTTATTTATAATTTGCATGAAAGTGTCTTTGAAAAAAGTCCACGCTAGCTCTACATCAGGGATTAGACTTATATATTCCCAGTTCACCATCGACAAATCGTGATGAAAGGCTTGTTCATTCAAATGTTTAAGATTCCTTCTACAAACAATACGGGGTTTGCACTTTGGAATCCTAGTGTTTCTACAAGCAGCAACAACACAATGATCACTTAAATCATTACAGAAGACACCCAAGGAAGAGAATTTATGAGGCACATTAGTTAAAAACAAATCAATCAAAGTAGATTTATCAGGACTTTTGGGATTAGGCCTTGTGGGAAAGTTGACTAACTGGGTGAAATTAACAGAATCACAAAACCTTTTAAATTCATCAGAAGTTGCATTGAACCAGTCCCAGTTGAAATCACCTGCCATAAGTAATTCAGTGTAATTTATCTGATTCAAAAGCAGTTTTAATGAATCTAGCGTCTCCTTTGGAGCAGATGGAGGTCTGTAACACCCAACCACAGTAATATGTAGCGATTTAACTATTTCTAAATCTAAGGCCAAGAATTCCATTTGTTTACTGATTGACTGGGAAAGAACAATTGAAGCATTAAATCTGGATTTAACATAAATAGCCACACCCCCACCTTTTTTGGGGCTATCGGTGCGGTAAACATTGAACCCAAGAATGTTAATGTCTTCATTTGTAGTTGACCTAGTAAGCCAAGTTTCCGATATCATAACAACATCTGCACCTGTTGATTTCACCCAAATTCTGACCATGTCCATCTTTGGTAGTAAGCTCCGTACATTAAGATGAACATATTTTAGACCAGGTAATGATTTAAAATCAGCGGGTGTCTGGGAGCAGAGAAGCTCAGGTCCTAACATGGTAACACCCTATCTAGTTTAATGACTCTTTGTTTAAAAGCACCTGTGGGGACAGACCCACCATCTTGTCTTCTTTACAGGAAAGTTGAGACTTTCTGCTAACCAATCAGGTTTCACTCACTCCTGTACTGCAGATGTGTTTAACCAATCAGATAACCTCCTGACATGTTTGTCCCTAAGTTTAGCTCTTACGCTCTCTCAACGCTCTCTCAACGCTCTCTGGCCCTCTCTCTTACGCTGTCGTTCTCTGGCCCTCAGCTCAGTCTCATCCAGTCCTCATCTTTGTCTCTGACTTAAACAGTCAGAAGTTTTTGAGAAATGATTTGAACTTCTCTCCAGTCAGGAAGTTGCTACAAGCCACTTCCACAGTGACTAACTTTAAGTTTATCTCCATTTTTGAAAAATAGCCAAGCAGCTTTTTCCCATTTTTGGAGCCAATCAATTTTTATAGCTTCCCATGAATTAATTTCATTACTTTAACTTTCCATTTTTATTTTTTTTATTTTTATTTAACCTTTATTTAACCAGGAAAAAAAATACCGTTGAGATTAAAAACCTCTTTTTCAAGGGAGTCCTGGCCAAGAGGCAGCAAAGTTACAACACTGAACAGAAATACATTTACATTACATTAAAATGACAGGAAAACAGAGAGCAGAGAAGCTCAGGTCCAGGATTTGGTTGCACATTTCCGGACAAAAGTAGAAGCAAAGCAATCAACAACCTCTGCTTAGCAATAGATTTACTTTCAGTTCTTTGATATGTTGAAGCCCCTCCATTTAATGGATTGATAAGATAGTTATACAAAGAAAATATACACTTGAGTTTAGGTAGGTCTCTGGGCAGGGCTGGGGACACGTTTATATCACTTTCCAAATGTACAGGTGGTTGCCCTGGATAAAGAGAAGCTATAGGGCATGTGCTTTTTGAATAAAACACTTTTCACATTGAGGTGATTGTCAGTGTCTTTCCAGTGTGCGCAGGGACAATAGTTTGTAGTTAGATCCCATAAGGCCAATAAGCAAATAAAAGCAAGAACTTTCGCCATCATCCACAACAGGTAATGATGAAGTAATGAGGATTACAGACCTGAGTGGGAATGGCACTGTCATGAATCTTAGCTGCAGCAGTAGAATGGAACTCACAGTAGCAGGCTCAGGCCTGTGGTTCCAGCAGCAGAAGAAGGCTCACTGTAGCAGGCTCAGGCCTGTAGTTCCAGCAGAAGGCTCACTGTAGCAGGCTCAGGCATGTAGCTCCAGAAGAAGGCTCACTGTAGCAGGCTCAGGCATGTAGCTCCAGAAGAAGGCTCACTGTAGCAGGCTCAGGCCTGTAGCTCCAGAAGAAGGCTCACTGTAGCAGGCTCAGGCTATTAGCTCCAGCAGCAGAAGAAGGCTCACTGTAGCAGGCTCAGGCCTGTAGTTCCAGGAGAAGGCTCACTGTAGCAGGCTCAGGCTATTAGCTCCAGCAGCAGAAGAAGGCTCACTGTAGCAGGCTCAGGCCTGTAGTTCCAGGAGAAGGCTCACTGTAGCAGGCTCAGGCTATTAGCTCCAGCAGCAGAAAAAGGTTCATTGTAGCAGGCTCAGGCCTGTAGCTCCAAAAGAAGGCTCACTGTAGCAGGCTCAGGCTATTAGCTCCAGCAGCAGAAGAAGGCTCACTGTAGCAGGCTCAGGCTATTAGCTCCAGAAGAAGGCTCACTGTAGCAGGCTCAGGCTATTAGCTCCAGCAGCAGAAGCAGGCTCACTGTAGCAGGCTCAGGCCTGTAGCTCCAGGAGAAGGCTCACTGTAGCAGGCTCAGGCCTGTAGTTCCAGGAGAAGGCTCACTGTAGCAGGCTCAGGCCTGTAGCTCCAGGAGAAGGCTCACTGTAGCAGGCTCAGGCCTGTAGTTCCAGGAGAAGGCTCACTGTAGCAGGCTCAGGCCTGTAGCTCCAGAAGAAGGCTCACAGTAGCAGGCTCAGGCCTGTAGCTCCATTGCAGACCTCAAAATCCAATATGCACTGTCCACAGGTTAAATATAACCGACTGCCATGTTTAAATAGGATAAAAGACAATAAAATCCTGTCAAAGAACTATGGAATATTTTTAAAAAATAATAAAACATAGACAAACACTTAAGAGACATGAGACATGCTGCCATCTTGGATCATGTAAACTGCATTGATTGGTGTTGACATTTTTATTCTTTCCTCCTCATCCTCAGAGCGTTAGAAAATCCCTATAAATGCCAAATTCACCCAAACATCTAAAACACTGTGTATATACCATACATCTGTGTTAAAATGTACATTTTGTGAGATACCAATGAGTCAAAATCACTGTGAATAATTGTGAAACTGCCTAATTTATCATCATGTTAATAAGCCTGAAAAATAAACATGTACATACTGTAAACGCTGTGTTTTTATTGACATTTAAACTCTATTCTGACGTCAAGAACCCACTACAAAACAGGGAACTGTAACAATTCATTAAAATAAAGTGATCTAGGACACTTAAAACTCAATTCTAGATGGCACCTCTGGCAACAAACATATTAAAAATTAATAATTAATATTTTTGAATATTAATCACCCCTTGTTCCCCTACAACAATAAAAAAAAAGTAAATGGCACATGCATACTAAACTACTGGGCTCATGAGATAATCTTATTTTAGAACTAGTAGAAGACCAAGGAACTAAAGCTAATAACTGTATAACTGTGACATTGACTAAATATAAAGATGATTTTTTAAATTACTAATTACAATTATCTGTTAATTGTATTTATGTATCTATTTTGCACAATTAAAAAAACAATACATAACATTGCAGAAAGAAACTCACTGCAGAGGCAGAAAGCTCAGAGCTTAAATATTCTTTTTCAAATTAAAACACCACAAAACTGTTTCTAAACTTTCACTTTCTCAAATATAAATCTAGTTCAAATAAAATGCAGTATAAAATATCTGAACTGGTGCATTTTGTCACCAATAAAGTAAATTAATGCACAAATAAAACTAATTTTAGAAGAAAAAAGTCTGAGGTAACCAGAAATGTATGATATAAAATTGGGGTCACGACCTGAAAAAGGTTGTGAACCACTGCCTTACATCCTGATATGAAGAGTGAATGGCCTTGTTTTTACTATCATTTATTTTTTATTTTCTGTTACTGTTAATTTAGGGTTCATTACACATTACAGAATATGAACATTCATTGTCTCCTTTTCAGAGTTTTGTACATTGAAGTATTTCAATAAAAAATACATTTCAAGTGAAAAATAAAGATTTGAATCCAACCTGGATGTATCTCAGGTATGGGTCAGTGTGCACTTAAACCCCTGGTCACCAACACGGTGCCCATGGACCTCAGGTAGCCCACATGGACCATGTGTGGGGCCCTCAGGCCTATTCCAACAGCAGCACTAGTCACCAGTTAAGTCCATCTAAAATGTGATTTACCAGCTTCAAACTCACACAGATTAATTCAGATGTAGTCAGAGCCTTAGTACAGTTAAATACTGCTGCACTTAGTCATAAAATACCTATCTATAAATGTTTATTTTCACTGGAACATTGAGACAATTGTTCAAGTATCACAGATAGGATTTCAATAAAGATGTTGCAGATTTGGTGTTTAGATTTGGATGTTTTTTCTAAAAAATAAATAGTTTTAAAATAATAAGTGGAGTTTTATAAAAGCTAGAATAATTGTTCGAAGAACATTCTTTGGTTAGTAAAAGAGTAGTTAATGGCTAGTAAAAGAGTAGTTAATGGTTAGTAAAAGAGTAGTTAATGGCTAGTAAAAGAGTAGTTAATGGTTAGTAAAAGAGTAGTTAATGGCTAGTAAAAGAGTAGTAATGGCTAGTAAAAGAGTAGTTAATGGCTAGTAAAAGAGTAGTTAATGGTTAGTAAAAGAGTAGTTAATGGCTAGTAAAAGAGTTGTTAATGGCTAGTAAAAGAGTAGTTAATGGTTAGTAAAAGAGTAGTTAATGGCTAGTAAAAGAGTAGTTAATGGCTAGTAAAAGAGTAGTTAATGGTTAGTAAAAGAGTAGTTAATGGCTAGTAAAAGAGTAGTAAATGGTTAGTAAAAGAGTAGTTAATGGTTAGTAAAAGAGTAGTTAATGGTTAGTAAAAGAGTAGTTAATGGTTAGTAAAAGAGTAGTTAATGGTTAGTAAAAGAGTAGTTATTGGCTAGTAAAAGAGTAGTTAATGGCTAGTAAAAGAGTAGTTAATGGTTAATAAAAGGGTAGTTAATGGCTAGTAAAAGAGTAGTTAATGGCTAGTAAAAGAGTAGTTAATGGTTAGTAAAAGAGTAGTTAATGGCTAGTAAAAGAGTAGTAAATGGTTAGTAAAAGAGTAGTTAATGGTTAGTAAAAGAGTAGTTAATGGTTAGTAAAAGAGTAGTTAATGGTTAGTAAAAGAGTAGTTAATGGTTAGTAAAAGAGTAGTTATTGGCTAGTAAAAGAGTAGTTAATGGCTAGTAAAAGAGTAGTTAATGGTTAGTAAAAGAGTAGTTAATGGTTAGTAAAAGAGTAGTTAATGGCTAGTAAAAGAGTAGTTAATGGCTAGTAAAAGAGTAGTTAATGGTCGTAAAGAGTAGTATGGTAGTAAAAGAGTAGTTTAATGGCTAGTAAAAGAGTAGTAATGGTAGTAAAGAGTAGTAAGGTTAGTAAAAGAGTAGTTAATGGCTAGTAAAAGAGTAATTAATGATTAGTAAAATAATAGTTAATGGTTAGTAAAAGAGTAGTTAATGGCTAGTAAAAGAGTAGTTAATAATTAGTAAAAGAGTAGTTAATAATTAGTAAAAGAGTAGTTAATGGTTAGTAAAAGAGTAGTTAATGGCTAGTAAAAGAGTAATTAATGATTAGTAAAATAATAGTTAATGGTTAGTAAAAGAGTAGTTAATGGCTAGTAAAAGAGTAGTTAATAATTAGTAAAAGAGTAGTTAATGGTTAGTAAAAGAGTAGTTAATGGCTAGTAAAAGAGTAGTTAATGGCTAGTAAAAGAGTAGTTAATGGTTAGTAAAAGAGTAGTTAATGGCTAGTAAAAGAGTAGTTAATGGTTAGTAAAAGAGTAGTTAATGGCTAGTAAAAGAGTAGTTAATGATTAGTAAAAGAGTAGTTAATGGCTAGTAAAAGAGTAGTTAATGGCTAGTAAAAGAGTAGTTAATGGTTAGTAAAAGAGTAGTTAATGGTGAGTAAAAGAGTAGTTAATGGCTAGTAAAAGAGTAGTTAATGGCTAGTAAAAGAGTAGTTAATGATTAGTAAAAGAGTAGTTAATGGTTAGTAAAAGAGTAGTTAATGGCTAGTAAAAGAGTAGTTAATGGCTAGTAAAAGAGTAGTTAATGGCTAGTAAAAGAGTAGTTAATGATTAGTAAAAGAGTAGTTAATGGTTAGTAAAAGAGTAGTTAATGGTTTATAAAAGAGTAGTTAATGGCTAGTAAAAGAGTAGTTGATGGCTAGTAAAAGAGTAGTTAATGGCTAGTAAAAGAGTAGTTAATGATTAGTAAAAGAGTAGTTAATGATTAGTAAAAGAGTAGTTAATGGTTTATAAAAGAGTAGTTAATGGCTAGTAAAAGAGTAGTTGATGGCTAGTAAAAGAGTAGTTAATGGCTAGTAAAGAGTAGTTAATGGCTAGTAAAAGAGTAGTTAATGGCTAGTAAAAGAGTAGTTAATGGTTAGTAAAAGAGTAGTTAATGGTTAGTAAAAGAGTAGTTAATGGCTAGTAAAAGAGTAGTTAATGATTAGTAAAAGAGTAGTTAATGATTAGTAAAAGAGTAGTTAATGGTTAGTAAAAGAGTAGTTAATGGTTTATAAAAGAGTAGTTAATGGCTAGTAAAAGAGTAGTTGATGGCTAGTAAAAGAGTAGTTAATGGCTAGTAAAAGAGTAGTTAATGGCTAGTAAAAGAGTAGTTAATGGCTAGTAAAAGAGTAGTTAATGGCTAGTAAAAGAGTAGTTAATGGTTAGTAAAAGAGTAGTTAATGGTTAGTAAAAGAGTAGTTAATGGCTAGTAAAAGAGTAGTTAATGATTAGTAAAAGAGTAGTTAATGATTAGTAAAAGAGTAGTTAATGGTTAGTAAAAGAGTAGTTAATGGCTAGTAAAAGAGTAGTTAATGGCTAGTAAAAGGGAACATGATGATTCACAATGAAATGTTTCAGAAGTGGTCATTTAAACATAAAATAATGGCATAAATTAAAGAGAAATAAAGTGTTGCTGTTCAAACACATTTCCTAACTTTTTAGTAGATGTAAAGTCTTTCTTCGTTATCTTTCCCTTTAATTAAAGTCACAGTGAAACTGGAAAAATGTACTGGTCTTTCTGTGTGTATCAAACTGGTAGCATTACTATATTATTACAAAATAGATTATTTAGTGGGTATAATTGATAATGGTCATTAATGATTATTGGTGATTATTATTTATTAATTGATATGGTATGGTGATGAGAGGTAGAGAATGTCAATGTGTATATGTATGTACAGTATGAGTGTATGTATATATATATATATATATATATATATATATATATATATATATATATATATATATATGAATGTATATTTGTATGTATATACAGACCCTTTCCAAAAAATTAGAATATCATTGAAAAGTTGTTTAATTTCCATAATACCACTCAAAAAGTTAAACTTTCATAGATTATATATTCAGGGCCCACAATTTAAACGATTTCAAGTATTGATTTGTTTATTTTTACATAATTTGGGCTTCCAGTAGGGATGGGCGATATTGACAAAATAAAGGCAGGCATACGCTGTGTGATTTTTTCAATGGTTGCACTCAGCTTCAGCCCAAACTGTGCCACTCAGCCTGAATGTGTGCAGCTCACGATGCATGTTCTCACACTGTTCATACACGACACGTAGGGGTCTTGTTTCTGGAAATGCAACGTACAAATTAGAAGTAGAAAAAGAACACTCACGAGGAACTCACGAGGATTTAAAACATGTTTGAAATCCTTACGACCTACGATTGATGATCGGGAGCTGGTCGTGAGGTGTTAATCGCTTCTCGTGACCCCATGTATACTACACGATGCACGACACATGATCTAGCAGAGACTTGCACGATCCCACAAAATAGTCGCACGAGTTGAAAATCGGCTCAAAATGGGCCAAAAATCACAGTGTATGTCTGCCTTAATTCAGATGTTTTATAAGGAATACTTGCTTAATAGGAAATGCAATTAAAAAGGCTATTTGTGGTCAGTTAAAATTTTACTTTTTAAAATCTAAAAACTGTAGTAATACAACAAATAGTAATGCTTAATGCACATAATATACATTTGTTGATTTTACTTAAAAATGTCATTATATAGGTATTAACATGTTAAGAAATTCATACAAAGATTAGTTTTGTTTTATCTACATAATAAATGAATGTGTGTATTTGAAAAAAAAGTAATTCATACAAAGATTAGTTTTGTTTTATCTACATAATAAATGAATGTGTGTATTTGAAAAAAAAAAGTAATTCATACAAAGTATGAAGTAAAATAAAATGAATTTTTGTTTACTTGAAATTTCTGTTTTCTACATTGAAAACTTTGTGTAATTCATACAAATGTTAGTTATGTTCAATCTAGTTGAATAAATTAGGTTCAGTTTACTTAGAATTTATTTTTCATGCAAAGAAATAAATAAGTAGCTCAAAGAACAATCATTTGATATTTTTCACTTTTACAGAGTTTCACAGCCATAACATAACTATTAAACACAGATTTTCTACCCACTAATGTGGAACTGAGATGGCTGGGAATCAAACCCAGGTTAACTGCTTGAAAGGCAGCGATGCTCTCCACTAAACCACCATCACTACCAATCCTCTCCTTCAATAGTCAACGACAGCTTGGAGATATTTAAAGAACTGTTCTCTGAAAGAAAATGAAAGGATACACAGAACAATGGACCTCGTTCACAAACAGTGCGTGTGCACAAATGTGGGCTTAGATTGTACGTACGAATGTTTGATGCACAAATCTGATTCATTAAAGGTAGGGTAGGTAATTTTCGAAAGCTATCTTGATTTTGGATGTAGCTTCCTCTGACGGTTCCGCCTTTCCCCCCCTCCCTCCCTCCCTCCCTCCCTCCCTCCCTCAGAACATCAGATCTTAATTTTTGTCAGAACATTAAGAACATTTCAACCAAAAACTTAAAAAGTGTATCTGGAGACAATTCCCTACTTTAGCTTTAATATTTTATTACTTGACTTTATTTTTACCCTGAGAACAAATTTAGAACCTCCTCAGACCATGTGTACGTACAAATAATGAAGCTAAAAAACATTAAACATCTTTTCCCAAACTACATTTATTTATATTAGCTTAAAGATAATAATAATATAAACCAGGTATTTACTCATAAATATTTGTGTGTCCTTGTAGAGAAAAAGGGGTGTGGTTTATGCTGTTTGCAGATTGAGTTTGTTAATTGAAATGATTCTGATTCACTAAAATACACAAAGCGGTGAGAAGAAAAATGTCCTGTGCACACATGTCATGAATCTGATGTTGACTCAGTGTGTAAACTGAACATGTGCTCAGAGTGAGAACATTGCACCACATTTATTAGTGAATGAGGCCCAAATGTTCCAAAAATCCAAAAACTCGATTTAAAAGCGGAGAAGATTGGAACCAATTAAATATCTAATAGTGAACCATCAGGGTGCTGTGGTTGAGCTGGTCAAAGTGTCTGTCTATTAAACAGCAGGTCCTGGGTTCAAATCCCAACAGTACCAACTTGTTTTTTTGTGTTTGTGTAACCCTACGGTGATTGTTCTGCTAGTGAGAGCTCTAAGATTCTAAGATAAGGTTATCCAAGTCTAGATTCCATGAGGAGACTGGCTGTAAATAGGTCTAACAGTTTAATAACTGGTAGATTCCACCCAAATAAAGGACACGACAACAGGTTTAAAGTTTGAGTTCAATTAGTATTTGTTTTTCAGTTTCTTTCTTGTTTTTAGTCAACGACTCAAATGAAAAAACAAAAATAAATGTACAGATCGGCCACAATATTACCTCTGAGATCTCAGTAAAAATAAAATAAAAATAAAAGGACAAAAATAAAGTACCTTGGTACCAAATAAAAATAACCTGAGTGCACTCATTAGGATCCTACCACGCCGTTAATACTCAGCGTCCATGAAAAAAGAAAGGTACCCAATGTAACCGTTGCAGCGCTGTTAGACAAGGAGGTGGACCAGGGAACCAGGCACCAGGGTGAACCAAAAGGAATCCAGTTGCAGCAGAACCAAGAATCAGATCCAGATGAATCCTCTATAAAAAAAACAACAAAAAAAAACACAATCTGCAAAACGTGCAGAAAATGAGCTACTAATCAGTCTTTGTGTTCTTATTCATATTATTGTCCATTACTCAACTCAAATTCAGCTTATCAGCTGGAATAACCTAAATAAAACAGTATTACAATCAAAATTGGCATTCATTTTACAATTAAAAATATTTATTTTCAATAAAATATAAATCATTTAAATAATTGGCTGAAATATAAATCACAGTATGGTAAACATCCTAAATATACAGGTAGCATATCACAATCACATTTACATATGATTGTACAAAGTAGTTCACTGTTATTGTTCAATGCCATTTTTACAATGGTGATTTTCAAAACAAAAGTAATAAATTCATTCTTTCAGTAGTCAGTTTCAACATTAAAACATTATCCTGACTGGTTTTTATCATCAGCAAAGTTCACTAATACGTTTATAGTCATTTCTCAGCAACACTAGCATGCTAATGCTAATACACAGAAAATGTGGTCAGGCCACCAGGATAACCACGTCTCAAAACGTTTTTACTTCTAAGTTCCAACTGGTTCAAAAACATTCACAGGTCCTGTAGGATATGTTTACAATGATCATAGTTAGTCTCTGGATTGATTTATATCATGAAAACAACTTTTATTTAAAGTGTACCTCTCCTTTTGTTTCTCTGTGATGTGCTAGCTTAGCAAGATGGATGCCAGAGAAAGAAAACCAGCGAAGAAGAAGGCTAAAGTGCATTAGTGCACTACCCTCTGGTGAAACTCAGAATTACACTTCATTCGCTTTAACAGGTGTTTGCATCAGATTGCATTGTAGGATAAAACTGGCAAAAATAACAGGATTACATTTGTATTTCACAGAAGGAAGAGTTCATTCAACCATCATTTATAAGAATTTAAAGGCATTAACAGGAAGAGAGAGAGTGATATTAGTCTTAGATGATCACAAAGGTCAGAGGTCATGATAACCACAAAGAACACTTACATCTTTTAGAAAGAAAAACACAGTAAAAAGGTTTTTCTAACAGATTATAAACAGTTCTTAGAATGTTCTGTAAGAAGATGATTTGATGATTAGAAGAAGAAGAATCTTCAGAATTCACCAACATGTAGGAAAAGCTTGTCCATCAGGAAGAACAGTTTTCCTCTGTTGACCAGCGTTCCTGGTTCTATTTGTTGGGCCTATTATAATGTCCTTCATAGACATATGTTGGGAGTAAATGTGTGAAATGAACGTATGAATTCCATCAGTGAAAGTGTGAGAGTGTTCAGGACCCTGTTCATTGTGATGAACTCTGACCCAGAACCAGTCTCTGTGTTAAAAGAAAAAAACATTAGGAGATAATCCCTACAGGAAAAAAAAAAGAATTTAAAAAACGGATTAAAAATAAGAATAATTTGGAAAATGGATTTAAAAAATAATAATAATTTGGAAAATAAATTTTAAAAAAATGAATTCGGAAAATAAATTTAAAAAAAAAAAATTCGGAAAACTGATTTAAAAAAAAATAATTTGAAAAACGGATTTAAATAATAATAATTTGGAAAACAGTTTTTATAAAAATTACTTCGGAAAACAGATTAAAAAAGATGAATAAAAGAAGGCAAAACTATAATACGTTGGGTGTTACACTGAGCCACAGTGGTGCTTAGGTTAAAATAACTAGTTATTTATTATAATAAAGACAACAATATTAAGGCGTACATTAGTGTTTTATACATTTATGTCTACTGAATACAGAAAAAGATGATTTACATGGTAAACACTGCTTTCAGTTCGTTAAAGAAAAGAACAATAGATTTTAAGTGTTTTAAGACAAACTAACATCAACTACTGCACAAAACAAGACTAAACACAAGCTCACTGGGGACATCTACTGGTGAGATTTAGAGATATAACTTTAGTTGGAAGACGTACAACTATTTAACACTTGTAGTTAAGATGTGTGAATGGAATCAGTGATTTTTTTTTGCAGTGTTTGGACAAGTAAATTTCTATATTTTTGTACCTGTTTATTTTTCATTTATCATTAAGCTTTACATTTAGGTTATACAATATAACCTTTATTTGTTCCACAAAGAGGAAATGTGCAGTGTTTTAGCAGCAGTAGATAAATAAACAGGGTAATAAACAATCGGAGATATTTACACACACATGGTCCTGTACACAGTACAGTGAGAAAGAGGGAAGATAATGGTGCATGAAGGGATATTACACAATAAAATATGTAATTCTTAAATGGTCTTTTTCTAATATGTTTATCTAAAGTCTAAGTTTAGTTTTTTTAATTCTTAATTTTTGAAGGTGAGTACAAACATGACAACAGTATAATGTACATTATAGTAAATTATTTTCCTTTTTAAAAAGCTGCATTTATTACACTTTGAAATAATTCAATATATACTACTGTTTTTTTTATTTTCATAAAGTGATTAAATAAGTATCTTCTGTTATTATTTTGACTGACCTTTTGAAATGTCCGGTCTGCAAACCAGAACAAATAAAGATACTTGATGGTAGACTACATTAACTGCTACTTTAAATCTTAAAGTACATATTAATACAAGAGCACATCTCAAACAAATACATGACAATTATAATGTAGTTTAAAATGGAAAATTAAAACCAGAGATTTTCTTGATATTTTCTTTTTTAAATTACCTGATATTTGTACTTTTTCAGTGATGATTCAAATGAAGAAAATCACAGTGTAAAAAAAAAACAAAGAGCACTGGAATCAATGTGTCACATTTATTTATTTAACCAGACCAGATCAACAACTTCCTGAACTGTTGGTGTCCATTTTCCAGCTGACAGCAGGTTTATGTTGGAATCCTGTGCAGCCTGATCTCTGGGTTCTTCAGTCCAACACTGGAACCAGAAGGTGTCGTCACCATCCGTGTGTCGCTGGGATCTGAAGATGATTCCTGCTCCATGTCTCCATCCACACAGAGATGTGAGTGGAGAACAGATGAAGTGCTGAAGGTCTTCCCACACTCATCACATCAGAAAACATTCTTCTCATGAACTTGTTGGTGGAGAATAAGGTCAGATTTCCTCTTGTAAGATTTTCCACATGTGTCACATTTATGAGGTCTTTCTGATGAGTGACTGATTTGGTGTTGTTTTAACTGGTGATATGTTATAAAAACTTTGTCACACTGGTCACAGGGACACACTTCATGTCCAGTGTGAGATCTCAGGTGGATGATGAGGGTTTGTTTATGTTTATATCTTTTCCCACAGTGGTCACAGTGATACAACTCTGTTCTGGAGTGAGTCTGCATGTGCAGAGTTAAATTTGATCTATGTGTGAAAGTCTTTCCACACTGTTCACATCTGTGAGCTTTGATTCCACGATGAATGAGAACATGTTGACTGAGGGCTCCAGATTGACTAAAAGTCTTTCCACATTCATCACACATGTGAGGTTTCTCTCCACTGTGAACAAGCTGATGGTTCTTCAGGTTCACTTTCTGAGCAAAAGCTTTTCCACACTCGTCACAGATGAAGAGTTTTTCTCCAGAATGGATTCTTTGATGTATAGTGAGGGTTGATTTCTGGGCATAAGCCTTTCCACACTGGTCACAGCTAAATGGCTTTTCTCCAGAATGGATTCTTTGATGTATAGTGATGGTTGATTTCTGGGCATAAGCCTTTCCACACTGGTCACAGCTAAATGGCTTTTCTCCAGAATGGATTCTTTGATGTCTATTGAGGTTTGATTTCCTGGTAAAGGCCTTCCCACACTGATCACATGTATGTTTAGCTTTAACTCCAGCTTGGCTCTGCTGTTGAACTCTTTGCTCTGAAGTTTTTCTCTTAGATTTGTTTCTTTGTTGTGGCTGAGCTTCATTGTCCTGAGAACGTTGAGGTGTCACTTTGTTCTGGCTTCCAGAGTCCTGTAGAACAGTTAGAGATTAAACACAGAGAAGGAACCAAACAAACATTTGTTTCTAAATGTGTTCCTAGAAAGAACAGTGGCTGTTCATCCACATCCACATGGACGTCAGCAACCAAACTTCAATCCACTCATTTCTCACCATATTTGCTGTCACGGCTGAGTGGTTCCACAATCCTCCATTCACCTGTAACATCAGCATAGAATCAGCTCCACCTGAAGGATAGAAGAGACAGAATGAACATGAAGGATCTAGAAATATTCATTCATCCTTTGCAGTGTTATCACTTTGAAATTGACTAAAATGATCATTTTGTTCAGAGATCACATGACGTGGAGGAAAATATTTAGATTTTGTGGCTGAATAATTTAAATTCCCATGGATTTGTAAATGAAGGTCTTCAGTGGAAACAGTTTGACTTTGAGGTTTGACTTTGTTCTTACAGGATTAATGAACAACTTGTAATGAGCTCATGATTGGCTAATTATGGTCCTATAATATCTGTGTTAATAGAATCATAGACAGAATGACAGAATCAACCAATAAAAATAAAATCCACTGTTAAATGCAGAAAGTGACATAATGTGAATGAAACGCTGTCATCGTGAGGTAAAGGGAAATGTTAAAGGGGACCGTTCATTTGGTGCACCCCAGCACCCCTCCTGGTCCTGAGCTAAACAACATGTTGAAGCGTCCACCTGAAACACGTCTAAACTACCAAAATACTGAGCAGACCAGTTCCCACGTAACGTTTATGTGTCTGTGAAGCTACGGCCATTTCTGGTGAAGAGCTGCAGTTGTTCTGTTGTTGTGGACGAGACCAACGATGACAGGGATTGTAGAGTCTGAAACATCATAGGTTCATGATAACTTGATAGCTTCTAATACTGTACAATATTCTGCCCTCTAGTGGTGAAATAACTGATGCATTTGTTTTTGTTTAATCATTATAGTCTGGAATGATGTCATCAGGATCATTTAAATTAGCTTAATTTAAATTAAGTTGATCAAACTTAATCGATAAACCTGATCAGATTCAGTAAACTATTGATCCCTGAGGGGAAATATGTTGATATTAATGCTGCTCTCATACATCTTTATATTACATATAAAATAAAAAAAAATGTTTTTTGTTTAAATGTATTTGTAATATATTTCTAGAATATTTCTAAATAAATGAAATTTTAAAAAAAAATGAATCATTTGTGTGAATAAAACAGAAAACAAAATATCCCTGAACTTATCAGAATCAGAATCAGAATCAGCTTTATTGACCAGGTACAGTTTAGAACAATACGAGGAATTTGACTTGGTAGTTGCAGTGAAAGAAGACACATCAACACACCGGAGCAGCCTTTTGCGGTGCCCACATATTTAGGTGAAAAAGGGATCAACAACAGGAGGAGAGGAGGGGTGAGGGGAAATAAAAAACTGCCAGTTTGAAACTGATTTCCCTAAACAGAGAAAACAGTGTGAAACCAGGAAAAAAAAAACCGCCTCTGCAAACATAAATGTAAGCATGACACAGTCAAACAACTCGAGACAAGGCATGTGGGAAGGGTTGGGTGGGAGGTTGGCTGGGGGAGGGGGTCAGGTGGGAAGAACAGCAGGATTCCAGCCGTTTGGGGACATGGGCGTGCTGCCAATGGGCGCTGCAACCATGCCTCCAAGCAGCTGTGGATGGGAGGTGGGGAAAGATGGCCAACGAGGCATTTGAAGTTGAGGACCTGTAGCTGCGTTACTGACAACCAGATGACGTGTGGAAAAGTTCAGCATCAACAGTTCCAGGTGGGAATGTAGGGAAGGAGCGGGGGGAGGGAGTGGGGGTAAGAGCCGCCGTCTGCAGAAACTTCCTGGTGATAAGAGTTGAGACAACCTTGGCTTTAGCCTTGGCTGGCTGGGGAGCCGAAAGGGAGATAAGCAATGTGATTTGATACAGGCTATGTCAATTTCCAATAGCCTTCTGTCCTGGGTCTCTCTGCTGTAATCCAATGAATGGCCTAGTTTCCACTTCCAAGCCGGGTCTCCAACTTCTCCCAGTTGTTATCCATAACGCGTAGACGATCCAAAAGCAGCTCTTGCTTGCTTTTGATATCGATCAACACATGAGTCTGAGTGTTCAGAGCCCTGCTACATCCTTCAGAAATCACTGGCAGCTTTTCCAAAACAGTCGCCAGCGTAGTACGGACTTTTCGATAGATTAGGAAGCCACCAGCTCCGATCAGCAGCATGCCTACTATCATTATTCCAATCATGTAGATGTCCTCCACGTCTTCCACGGAAAGGATGGACAGACACACAACTCGCCACTTGTTCCAAGGGTCAAGGGTGTATCCAGCCGCAAACGTCCAGCTTGGACATGCGGGTTCACCACCCCCGGTTCTTTTCGTCGAAAAAATCTGATCGATAGCACTGAGAGACCAACTAATTAATTCCATTATTCCGGTTTTGGATGAGTTACAGAGAGAGGCTCTTGTTAGGCTCACAAGACCAGACAAAGCAGCAGCTGGGAGAGATCAGAAAGGAAGGGAGGGAGAAACAGAGAGTGCGACTGTCCTCGTCGAGAGAAGCAAGAAGAAAAAAAAAAAAAAAAAAAAAAAAAAAATTTATTGATTAAAGTCAGGTCATGTTCTCCACCACAGATCCTGGATCAGTACCAGTAGTGGGCGGTTAAGGAAGAATTGTTGGTAGAATCGTGCACTTTGGGTTAAAAGCATGAAACTTGGCACATAGATGGCATGAACACTACTGATTATTTTAGGATGTGGATCCACCTCAGCAACCTCCCCTAGTGGTCCTTATGGCCATTTTTCTCAAAATGGCCGTTAATTTATTGAAATACATATTGAAATCCATAGCCGAGCTCATGCTGCTTTATAAACACGTGTCTGTTTACATGTCAATCACGACAGAGAGCTTCCTGGAGGCGTGGCTTCTCCAGCTCAGTGCTGAGTCAAATTCGTCATCAAAGTGGGAACGAGTCATCAAAATGTAGTGAGGTGTTTGGGCTCACCCTGTAGTAAGAAAGGAGCAAATCACCCTCTAACTAACGATTGAGGGAATTAATTAAAAACTATATTTAGGACATGTGTATGAAGCCCTAATAACACTTTATCATGTTTAAAGCACAGAAAAGTTAATTTAGCGTAACATGTGACCTTTAAATAAACGTTGTTATTGTCACACTGACTCAGCATCTGATTTTGGGACACACACACACACACGCACACACACACACACACACACACACACACACACACACATACACACACACACACACACACACAAATTATCCAATTCAAATGTTAAAATGAACAGATTTAAATATATATATAATATTGAACTTATTTTTCAAGGAAAAATGTTTTTAATATGTTAAAACCAGAGTAAACATATTTTCTAATGATAATCTGTACTTAATTAAGGAAATCTAGTGATTCCTTCAATGACTACAGTGTTCTTTCATCCTATCAGATTAAAATGAATCTTCATATTTTGTCTGTAAATTGTGTCTTACCTGTAGCAGCCATTCCTCACTCAGGTCTTTACTATTTAACCTTTCAAACTTCACAAAAATGTTTGTTTTACTTTTTGATACAAAGACACTCAGAGATATTTTACTACTGAACCACTTGTAGTGAGAAGCAACTGAAGATTTAGTTTTGTTTGATTCTCTTTCATCTTGCTGCCACGGCAACTGTTCACTTTCAAGTAATGTCAACAAACTGTTTCCTATGTTGTACATGTATACATACAGTGTGAACAAATTTAGTTAATATACTTAACTAATATTTTTAAGTATATGTACTTTACTTGAGTATATATATATATTTTTCACACTACATTTCTATTGATGCCCTTATTATTACTCTGAACTTTTTCTCTCCTGTCAGCTTAGTTTTTTGAAATAGCTTATTTTCTGATAATAAATAGTTTCAGTTGATTCTCATATGGGTTATCCCAGTTCTATAATACATTTAGTCTGTCACACTCATCAATGCATTCACTATTTCAACACTAAGACCCACATAAACATGGAAATCACATCTTGTTCTGTCACTTCTAAAGTTTGGGTTCAAATAAAAATAGTAGGCCTGTAAATCTGATTCATATGTGAAGTCCTGTCTCTGCATTGACTGCATGTGTAGGACATCCTCATTTTCTGTTGGTACACTCACAGTATGAGCCATGTTACTTTTTACAGTAAAAACATATTAAGTAGTAATAAATAGTCTGAAGATCCTCCTGATATATCACATCTATTCTGTAAATATTGAAATCAAACACCCTTATTTTATGTATTACATACACACACCTTTGGCTCTGAAAGCTCTCAAACTGCTTCAAACACTATCATCTACATAAGATATTAAACTTATTTTTGAAGGAAAATAGTTTTAAAATATAATGTATTTTCTAAGGATAATCAATACTGTTATCTATTTATTTATTGAAATAAAATCTAGTGATTCCTTCAATAACTACAGTGTTCTTTCATCCTAGCAGATTAAAATGAATCTTCATATTATGTCTGTAAATTGTGTCTTACCTGTAGCAGCCATTCCTCACTCAGGTCTTTACTATTTAACCTTTCAAACTTCACAAAAATGTTTGTTTTACTTTTTGTTACAAAGTTACTCAGAGAGAGTTTTTGCTACTTCTCCACTTGCAGTGAGAAAAGCAACTGAAGATTTAGTTATGTTTGAGGCTCTTTCATCTTGCTGCCACGGCAACCGTTCACTTTCAAGTAATGTCAACAAACTGTTTCCTATGTTGTACATGTATACATACAGTGTGAACAAATTTAGTTAATGTACTGAAATTTTACTTGAGTATTATTTTTAGTGGATAATTTTACATTTCCACTGATGTCATTATTACTCAGTACTTTTATTTATTCAATCAACTTAGTTTTTTTTTTTTTTTTCTTTGTCACTGGCCACGTTTACATTTGAGCTTTAATTCCTCTTTAATTCAGAATAAAAGTTAAATCATCTTTAAACTCACCTTGTAAACATTTAATTCCTAATGCAAACTGAATTCCAAATTAAACCTAAATCTGAATTAGGTGGCTGGTTTATTCCAATTTCATTTCTGAATTAAATAATTCCTCTATCTTGTAAACACTTAATTCTGCTTTAATTTAATCCACTTAAACACTGTAATTAACTAGTATTTTCAATATGTACTTTCTATGAGTATTATTTTGGGGGATAAGGTTTGGTTGGAGGAGATGATGACACTACCTTTTCTGGGTTCATATCATTTGGAACATGATTAATAACTATAGTTTGTCAGATTAATGCATTAGGTATTATCATTGTTGTACATAGACGGATCACAATTACATACATTAGGAACAAAAGTTTAAAGATCATTTTATTTGCTATCACAGTTTTTTTAATACTTGTGGTACTTTTACTTTAACAGATTTAAGGATTCTAAACTGTCCAAAGTTTCTGTAGCCCAGTAAAAAAAAAGCTTGGGTGTTAGTAAATGTTAGAAGATGTTCACTGATTAAGGAGGTTATTTGTTTTATTAATTTCTGAACATTTGAAAACGTGTATTTTTCTGTTACTTGAAAAGGAATGTTTATTTTTGTATGTAAACTAAACCAATTGTATAAGGTGAAGAATATGTTTTGTTTGGTTTGAAGAGTATATGTGTAGTGACCAAAAGTGACCAGAGGAGGTGCTGTGGAGGAAATGAAGAGCCACGGAAGGTGTAGAGAGAAGAAGAGGAATGGAGAAAGAAGAGAAAGAAAAGGAGACAGAGCAGATAAAGTTGAGAGAGAAAAGAAAAAAGGAAGTCCATGTTCAGAGTTCATGTTTTAGAGGACCAGCCACACAGAAGAGGACGTGAGATTGTCAACCCGACACAGTCTACTGAGCGGACTCTGTGTGAGAGTTGTACGTCAGACCGACGGATGAACATTAGCCTGTTAGCATTTAGCTTAGCTTGTCCAGCAGAGTGATTCAGTGCTACGGCGTCAATCAGCCATCCACCTGTCCTGCTCGGGAAACGAGAGGAGAAACTAGGCTGGTGTGGTGTGAAGTGGACTGCTGCTGTCGGAGAGAGGATTTTCACCGTTGGAGGAGCTAACACCACGTGGAGAGTTTGGACCTTGAATGCACCACGGAGATCCGCCATTTTCCATCAGTGTGGAAGTGAAGGAAGGAGAACACCCTGAAATACAGGCCTGTACTTGTTTTATTTTCATATGCCAGCTTTTTCAGGGTTTATTTTGTTTTATTTTATTACAGTGGGCCCACATTTTGTGTTTTATTTTTACCTTACCTAAATCTTTGATTGTCTAAACAGTGATTTTTTTTATGTTTGGTTAATTCAAAAAGAAAATAATAAGTTTGATATAAAGCATTATTAATCCCTACTTTTGGTATTTATTATTTGTGGTGAAATATTTAATGGGCATGTGTTTTTCCTGTTTCTATTTTATCTTAATAAATCTGCGGTTGGGATAGGCTAATTAAAAATTCAATACTATTTATTAAAGAGTCCCAGAGCCTTGCTCAAAGAATTAGAGGGAGCAAGAGCGCTACATTTCCATTGTTCTTTTGTCTTATACTCCATGTAAAGAGGTCTTTTATTAGTGTATTTTCTTTTTAAAGTGGTGCCATTTTTGTGGCTTTAGACTTCAGTTACATTTATGTATAAAATATCTTCCCTACATTATAAACAAATTAAAAATATAACTATTTTTTTTATATTTTCTGTTTCCTCTTGATCCAGAATAATAATAATAATTCTCAACAAGAATTGTTGATTGATTTGTCACATGACTGCTACAGGGTTTGAGTTTATTTTATTTCGTTTCACATCTACCTGTAACTCTTTGTTTTTTAGACTGATGACAACTTGTTTGTAGTTTTATTTCAGCAAGTTTCACTTTTACAGTTACAGTTGTGGACCTTTGTAAGTGAATACACTAGTTACATTACAACAACCAAATTAAACTGTATAAACTAAGTGAATTCATAAAAATGGCCTGTGTAAAGGTTTTTTCAAATGAAAAAATTGTTGAGCAAAAAATAAACACAGAAAATCTGCTCACGGGGACTCGAACTCACAACCATGGGCATGAAAATCCAAAATATTCCATAGGACAGTGGTTTCTAAACTTTTCCCAGTTGAAAACACCTTCAGACTTTGAACCTAAAGCCATGTACCCCCTACTCCTCCACACTTAAAAAACATCATAATGTTATGTCATATACAGTTTAGCCCTACAAGGGAATTTTTCACTGAATTTGACCTGTTGAGGAATAATATATAATGGAAAAAAATAACAATAATCTGTTAGCACATAAAAAAACATCTTATTCAGAATTATCACTTGTTTGTAATCTAATCATTTAGTCTACTGGGATTTTTAGTAATAAACCTATTTCCTCTTTGTTTTAGAAAAATAAGTCGACCAAACATTTGTTGTTATGTAAATTAGTTGTTATGTAAATTTGTTGTTATGTTGCTGCTGTTTTTTTATTTTGCAATATGAGCCAATGCAACCACATTTTGTTATCTGTACTGTAAAGTTTAAGTTTGAATGACAATAAAGAAAGTCTAAGTCTTGATTGAACATATTGCAGTAATACAACATATTGATCAGCCTGAAACTGTGAAATACAACTCACTACAACTTAAATAAGATGGATGAGGTTGAGAGGATGAACAGAACTCTGCAATGTTTGGCTGAATTTGAGAAAGTCTGAGTTTTTAATCGTTCTCCACATAAAGTCAACAGTAGGAATAAAATGATGAACTCACAATATTGAGAGAAAAGAAACATTTTGACTTTACAAAATAGTTGAATTATTTAGCTCAAAATAAGCATTAAAGTTTAAAATAAAACCTTTATTGTAAATACATAAAAACATTAACATGAAACTAAACAAGTGATATTAAAGATTGTTAAACAAAACTTAACATTTCTGATTTTCACTCTAGAGAAAAATAAAAACAGGAAATACTGTTTGTTGGCTAAACTCCTTAATCTAGGTTTCAAACTGGGATTAAAAAAATGAAATGCTGATATCAGAAAATGTCCATCACTTAATTTTCTACATTAAAAGACAGAGATGGTGGTCAGAAATATGAAATACAATCATTTTTTATTTTTTTTACAAGTTGGTCAGTATGTGACTGTACATGGACACCAGCACGAGGCACAAGACGGGTTCTACTTCCAGGTTCCATCGTGGGAGAGTCACCAGATGGGTTCTACTGCCATCTGTGTAAATCATAGCTTTCAGATATTACGTTAGAATAAGGGGTCGTACGTCTTTCATCCACTTTGTTGAAGTGGTGAAACACTTACCCTGAGCTTGGTTCTGTTACTGTAAATGTCTGCACTGACACAAGCACTATTACCTCATCATTTCATTAAGCATTTTATTTATGTTTTCTTTGATGTTTATGCATAATCAATGTAATCTGTTCATTAGACAGTTTGTTTTAAATGCATAAATACTAAGTTTTTGACATTCCACCTAGAATGTTTTATAGACTTTATATAACATACTGTCAGCATTTCTTGCTTTCAGAGATTCCTAAAGATAGGAATAGTTTTCTTACTAGAAAATGTTTTATTAGATGCTCAGACACATTGGATGTATTGACACAAACACTTACCTCATTGAATTGTTTTATTTATCCAGGTTAGCCACACCATGTCTTGTTCTCATGCATATTATTTTGAAATGGTGTTCTCTAATAATAATAATAATAATAATAAAAAAGAACCTAGTTTGATCTTTATACACATTTTTGTACTTTTTTATTGCATGGGAGAGAACTTTTACTATGAGTACATTTTAAATGATCAACTTTTTACTTTTACTTGATTAGTAACTTTACTTCGACTTAAGTAAAATGTCATCAAAGTAACAGTACTTCTACTTAAGTAGACTTTTTCTGTTCTCTTTCCACCCCTGGTTGCTATAGATACGATCAACAGACTGATGAAAATAACCGTGATGGGTACAGAGTCAGCGCGTGCAGCAGGAGTCGCCATAAGATGGATGTTCCCGTCAGATTTCTGAGTATCTTGATCATTTAAAAAAAAATTAACAAAAAACAGAAAAAAATTCACAAAAGCTCTTTTCACTAATTTTTCCTCCTGTTTCTTTTTTTTCTGTTTTCCATGAATCTCTCATCACTCGTCTGTCAGCCTGATTATTTACAGTAAGTACGTTACTCACTACTACACGGGTCACTATAAGTGAAACACTGAGGTATAAAGAGTGCTGATATATTTACTAAAGTAGAAGAAGTTACTGTTACTTGATTTAAATTGTACTCAAGTACAATGTTTATTTTTGGTAATAAATCTTGGTACGGGTCCCTTGCAAACATAAACATCTCATGTAGAAACTTAAAAAGGAAGAGACCAAATCTACCACAATTACAACTTTATTTATTTTCCACAAAGGCATCTGTATAAAAGCTTTGTAAGAATGTACAATTATTAATAAAATAAAACAACATTAATTAATTCAAATCAAAATCAATAAATTCTAAGGTTATATAGTATAGATACATTTATGAACTCTAAAACTGAGAAAATAACCTCCATTCAACGCTGTTTTGGTGCCGTACATTACGTTTAATCTGATTGATCGGCTATGATGTGATGCATTACATTTAATCTGATTGATTGGCTATGATGTGATGCATTACGTTAAATCTGATTGATCGGCTTTGATGTGATACATTACGTTTAATCTGTCTGATCGGCTTTGATGTGATGCATTACATTTAATCTGATTGATTGGCTATGATGTGATGCATTACATTTAATCTGATTGATCGGCTATGATGTGATGCATTACGTTTAATCTGTCTGATCGGCTTTGATGTGATGCATTACATTTAATCTGATTGATCTGCTATGATGTGATGCATTACGTTTCATCTGATTGATCGGCTATGATGTGATGCATTACATTTAATCTGATTGATCGGCTGTGATGTGATGCATTACGTTTAATCTGATTGGTCGGCTATAATGTGATGCATTACGTTTAATCTGATTGATCGGCTATGATGTGATGCATTACGTTTAATCTGATTGATCGGCTATGATGTGATGCATTACATTTAATCTGAATGATCGGCTATGATGTGATGCATTACGTTTAATCTGAATGGTCGGCTATAATGTGATGCATTACAATTAATCTGATTGATCGGCTATGATGTGATGCATTACATTTAATCTGAATGATAGGCTATGATGTGATGCATTACGTTTAATCTGAATTGTCGGCTATAATGTGATGCATTACGTTTAATCTGATTGATCTGCTATGATGTGATGCATTACTTTTAATCTGATTGATTGGCTATGATGTGATGCATTAAGTTTAATCTGATTGGTCGGCTATGATGTGTTGCATTACAATTAATCTGATTGATCGGCTATGATGTGATGCATTACGTTTAATCTGATTGATCAGCTATGATGTGATGCATTACGTTTAATCTGAATGAATGAGTCATCGTTTTAACTTTTTAAATTAATAATTTGTTTATGTCCCTTGTCTTTTATGCCTGTGTATTAATACTAGGCATGCAACAGTAATATTCTCTACAGGGTTGGGCTCAATTATAATTGTAATCACATAACTGATAAGTATGCATTATTGATAATTAATTACAATTATGACATAATCGTAAATGCTAAATTCTGTGGCCGTTGTGATCTTAATTGAATTGTAATTGAGTTCTAATAATTGACTTAGAACTGTAACATGGTTCCCCAGTTTTATGTCAATTACAATTACTATGTCTAATACATATTAGACATATATATTGGAGAGATTTTTAAGAAACATGGCATGTCTTACCACTTCTACGCAGATGACTGTCAAATTTACATGCCCATTGCAAAGAATGACCACAGCCCCCTGACACCCCTGCTCCACTGTCTGGGTGACGTCAAGGCTTGGTTAGCCCAGAATTTTTTAAAACTGAATGAGGGAAAAACAGAAATAATGGCATTTGGATGTACCCTCACAGACTTGGGATCACTCCAAAAGTATTTGCATCCCAAAGTCACCAGCCTTGGCGTCACCATAGACAGTGATTTTAAATTTGATAAACAGATCAATGGCGTCTTAAAATCGGGTTTTTATAATCTTCGTCTTTTATCCAAAGTTAAGCCTTTTTTATCATTTAATCTTTTTGAACAAGTCGTGCACGCTTTTATTTCAAGCCGTCTGGACTACTGCAACGCACTTTACTTGGGCATCAGCCAAAAGGCACTTTACCGCTTGCAGTTAGTCCAGAACGCAGCGGCACGACTTTTAACAGGGACCAAAAAGCGTGAACACATCACCCCAATCCTTGCTTCTTTGCATTGGCTCCCTGTTAAATTTAGAATTGATTTAAAAATTTTATTGTTTGTTTTTAAAGCTTGGAATGGACTGGCCCCTCAGTATATCACAGACCTCATCCAAATTTACCGACCCCCACGCGCTTTGAGGTCTGAGGGCCAGCTCCAGCTTGTGGTTCCGAAGGCGAACCGTAAAACTAAAGGGGACAGAGCGTTTTCCGTTGTCGGCCCTAAGCTGTGGAACGCTCTGCCCCTCCACATCCGTACGGCCCCCACTGTGGAGTGTTTTAAATCTCGTCTCAAAACTCACTTTTATTCTCTGGCTTTTAGCACCGCGTAAGTTGTGTGGTCCTCTGTGTCTTTTATTTTATGTTATTGAGTTTTATTCTTATTTATAGTTTTTAATGTGTTTTTATTTATATTTATTCTTTTAAACTGTTTTATTTTTATTTATTGTTTTATACTCATTTAGTGGCAGAGCTCATTTGTATTGTTTTGGTTTTATTGTTGTGGTCGCATGTTCAGCACTTTGGAAACGTTTTGTTGTTTAAATGTGCTATATAAATAAAGTGGATTGGATTGGATATGTAGTTCATTAAAATATATTTCGTGTGTGTGTGTGTGTGTGTGTGTGTGTGTGTGTGTGTGTGTACGGATTTGCACTGTAATCTTAGTAAAGTCCCCACAGCAAGTAAGGAAACAGCTCCACCAAGATCCCCCCCAACAGACAAGCCCCCACCCCTCCCCTATGTAACACACTAGGGGCTCAGGAACTGACTACAAATAAAGGTAAACAGAAATAGGTCCGCCTGTTGAACCAAAGTGTGTGAATAATTGACAGACAAAATAATTTTGGGTAAGTATATATATTTAAGATATTTGGAGTCAGTATATATTTTATATATATTATTTAGTTGATATTAATAATTAGATATAGACAATAAACAACAATAACAAAAATACAATCACAAACACAAAGGAAATCATTTCTTATTTCAGAATTCAGCAGTCATAGTTAGTTTCCTTTAGTGTGTCTCAGTTCAGTTTGTTTGATTTCACAGAGTTGACATGTGAAGGGTTCCACAAAGTTCTTTTGCATCGGAAAAAAAAAGAAAAGCAAACAAACAAAAACTCCCCAGGGTTTAATCCAGATATAAGGTCCGTGTGTCCGAGGAAACAAAAAGATCAGATATTCCTACTGCGATGCAGCGGTGGTTGGGTGGTGGCTCGCCATCTAGTGGTTGAGAGTGGTAGGTGATCCAGAACTAACAAAAAAAACCTGACCTATAAAACAAGGCCAACAACATTTAGTCAAAAAGCTAATAAAATTAGTACCTTTCAAAGAAGAAAATGAATTAACCTTAGCATCCTTAAATAAAATTGGTCATTGTTAAATAAATGAACAGTTATAAATACTTGAAATAAATCACAGCAGAAAAATCCATATCAATCGTAATCAATTTGAAGCTTCATTATATACATTCACAGTTACATATAAAGTGCACTTTTAAATCAAAATCATTAGCTGTAACGCTAAGTCATATCATAAACATACATGTCTTCAACATATTCTTTAAATAATTCATTGTTGTTGTACAACACACATCTAATTCTTCCAAAAGGTCAAAGCCTTTTCAAAACCACGTCATAGTTAGGTCTGCAGTGAATCAGTTTCTGAATTAAAAATAAATAAATATATTTATTGATATGTGCACAACCCCGTAGGATGTAGTTTTGCCCAAACATCCATCCATACATTTTCAGACCCACTTATTCCTGTTTGTCAGGGTCGCGGGGGTCTGCCGGTGCTAATCCCCGGCTCTCATTGGGCGCTTGGTGGGGGTACACCCTAGGGTGGGTAGGGTTTTACAATGCTGTAAAATCTATGATTGTCAGACATTTTTTCCATTACAAAATTTATTTTTAAAATGTAAGTATATTTATTTGTTTCTACAGAAAATCTTTATCATTTCAACATTTCATTACCATAAAAATAAAGTTTTGTCCAGTCTCACAATTAACTGTTATTTGATGTATTTAATACAGTAAAATGAAGTTTTGGGATTTATGCTCCTTTACTGTTGGAATTTGACAGTCTGTATGTTTTACTGACTTTTTTTTAGTGTGGCTACTAAAGCATAAAAATAGCAAAATTACAAAAAATATACAGTATATATATATATATTTTATTTTTTATTTTTTAGGTAAGACCCTAAAAAGTAGTTCAAATTTAATACTGTAAAACAGGGGTGAGGCTGCAGTAAAGCATAAAACCTTTTTTAATTATTGATTTTTATACCATACTTACACCTGTTCCAACTCAGCTAAGAGTGTTGAAGCAGGTGTTCGAGTGTCATTCCTTCATTTTTGTGCACCTCCCAACGCAAGTGCACAAAATGACAGAAAAATATACACAACAATAACAAAACAACAAAAATACACAAAGCAAAGAAACAAACACAAAAAACAGTTTTGTTCTTGAATGTATTGATGATCAGATGATGACGACATTGACTTTTAAAATGTGGTCCTCTGATCACATAAACATTTGTCTGCAGTCCTTGCTGTGATAAAACGGGTCTATCTCTGGCACTAAAAAGGTGGCACATGGTCCAGACCAATCATCAATCAGCTCAGCCAATCAGAGAACATACAGTGTGATCCACTCTGCCTCCTGAGCCAAGATCATCAACAGTAACATTTCCTGCTTCCCAGAGCGCCCACAGGGAATTGTGTCCTTCTTGTGCAGGAAGTAGAGGATGCTGCTGAGGAAGACCAGCAGCATCAGACACAGAATGATCACCATGGTGATCGCCCACTGCCCTCAACTACAGAAAGACAGAGACACAACCCACACACACACACACACACACACACACACACACACACACACACACACACACACACACACACACACAGGTCTTGTTGTGTCTTTAGATACACTAAAAGTACATTTTGCTGGATTTACACATTGGACAAACGTTTTCTCACATTATAGCTCCATAACACAAACTTCAAACACATCACTAAATAATTACATTTTAATTTAACTAAATCATTTTCTTTTATTCAGATATATTTCATACAAAGACATTTTGCACATTATTGCTGTCTATCGCGTGTTTTGGCTCCGGGCCATTCTGTTTCCACCAACATAGCTCCAGCTCTCGGAGCCAAAAACCGGGGCTACGCTGGCCCCGCATAGATTCTGGTCTACAGGCCAGCTCTGAAGTAGGCGGGAAAAAGGGACCCTCTGAAGGCGGGGCTATAAATGTCTTGCGAGAAACGGTCAGCCATTTTCTTTCGACTCGACTGGAGTTCATACCACGTGATACCCAGAAAAGCCGAAATGGATAGTAAACATCTTAAGCAGCAATGGTCCGAGGCGGAAACACAGTGCTTTGTGGTGCTGTGGAGTAACGAGGAGGTACAGGAGAAGCTCAACTCTGCCACGCGGAACAAGCCGATCTTTGAGGGTCTGCAGCGGGAGATGGCGACCGCCGGGTACACCCGTACAGTCGACCAACTTTTAAATAAGTTGAAGAAACTCAAAAAGGAACTTCCGTGACTAGAAGCGAGAGCTTGGGTGCAGCGGCAGTGGAGGGTGGTCAGCCCACACTTCAAAATGTTGAACGCTGTGCTTGGGGACCGCCCAGCCAACGTTCGACCGGGGCATTGTGCTCGGCAAACAGAACCAGGTAAGTTTGAGTGCTGTTAGCTAGTTGTGAGAATGTTTATTATTAAGCCCCTCTGCTAGCTCATCAATAGCTTCGTCAGCGGCTGCCATGGGTAAGATCTATGTAAACAAACTAACAATCCTGTATTGAACTCATCCTGAAATCTACTAGTAATGACTAACAGTAATGTCTTACTTGTTTATGTCTGTTGTGTTCTGTCTGCATGGACCTATCACTATGTGTCTGAAATAAAGTTTTGATGATGATGGTTTCCATATGCTTTTGTTAGGTATAAGAGGAAGAGGGACTCGATTGGGGAAGTCCTCCAATATATGGAGAAGTCTGACGAGGTGTTTCTGTTGGAAGGCAGGGAGGACCGTCAACTCTCAAAGGCGATTCTGGAGAGCCTAACGAACATGGACGCCCAGGGAGCAAACATGATAGCTCCTGATGGAGGAGCAGGGGAAGAAATAATGTGCTTTTCCCCCCTGAGAACATGTACATACTGTATAATATTGTAAATAAAAGTTTTTTTGAAGTGATGTGAGATTTCTCTCTAATTTCAAAAGACATTTTTCATATTTAGTTTTACTAGTCTTCTTCTTCACATGTAGAAAATGCAGTTACTTACAAGTCATATATGTAGTTTTCAAACCGTTGCTGAATATTACCAATTCTCACAATATAATGTAAAATATAGAGACAGTAGTTTAGTAAATATTAACTTGAAATGCACACAAGTCATTACTACCACTCCTTCCTTGCGAATGATATGGTTTTATTAATTTTGCTGTGATCACATTGACCCACATATGGTAAATTGTGTCTAGGTCTGCATCAGCTGGATTATGTTTAGAATTTCTTTAAACCCGACATTCAAAGTGTTCCGTACTTTACATTCACAGATGTAATAACATACATAATAACATCTCTGGTCTTTGGAGAGAGCAGACGTATTTTCATTCGCTCCGATAACACGACCTTGGCTACAGCTGGCTACAGCTGAACAGCCTGAAAAATGGGCCCAAGACTGAAGGAAAATGGTGAAAAACCGCAGGGAGGCCCTTCAGAACCCAATTCGGGTTTGGAAGAGGTCAAGGAGATGATACGCGAGGGTCTACGAAATTTATCTGCCGAGATAAAGACGCTGGAAAACTCACTGGAAAACCTACAAAGCGAAGCAAAGGTACTGAAGGAAAAAAATGCTGAAGAGATAAAATTGTTGAACGCCAGGGTTGAACAGCTGGAACAAAAGGAAAGAGAGAAAGATGTCATCACAGGCCTAAAGATAAAACCCAGGAGTTACGCGAGTGACGAAGAAACAAAATCGATTGAACAACAGGTCATTGACTACCTGGAGTCAAAGGACATTGTCCTGAACCCTGACAACATCAACTCCTGCCATTTCCTGCCAAAGAAAAATGATAACAGAGCTGTAAAAATAACCTTCACGAATATGAAATTCAAAGGAGAACTACTGAAGCAAGGAAGAAAGCTAAAGGAAACGAAGGTTTTTATTAATGAAAACCTGACAAAAAAAAATGCAAGCATCGCATGAAGGCACGCCAAATAAAAAAGGAGGAAAGATTTTAAAGACGTGGACAAGAAACTGCAGAATTTACATCACACCACTGGGACAAGAA